>NC_074674.1:0-300000 GCF_029448725.1 Salvelinus fontinalis
CTGACGGCTCTCGGCGCTCATGGCAGGCTGACGGCTCTGGACGCTCATGGCTCTCTGACGGCTCTGGCCGCTCATGGCTCGCTGGCGGCTCTGGCAGATCCTGTCTGGTTGGCGGCTCTGGCAGATCCTGTCTGGTTGGCGGCTCTGGCAGATCCTGTCTGGTTGGCGGCTCTGGCAGATCCTGTCTGGCGGGCGGCTCTAGCGGCTCCTGTCTGGCGGGCGGCTCTAGCGGCTCCTGGCTGGCGGACGGCTCTGTAGGCTCATGGCAGACGGGCGGCTTTGCAGGCTCATGGCAGACGGGCGGCTTTGCAGGCTCATTGCAGACGGATGGCTCAGACGGCGCTGGGGAGACGGATGGCTCAGATGGCGCTGGGGAGACGGATGGCTCAGATGGCGCTGGGGAGACGGATGGCTCAGATGGCGCTGGTGAGACGGATGGCTCAGATGGCGCTGGGGAGACGGATGGCTCTGGCCGGATAAGGCGCACTGTAGACCTGGTGCGTGGTGCCGGAACTGGAGGCACCGGGCTAAGGACACGCACCTTCATACTAGTGCGGGGAGCAGGGACAGGGCTCACTGGATTCTCAAAGCCCACTCTATACCTGGTGCGTGGTACCGGCACTGGTGACACCGGGCTGAGGGCAAGCACATCAGGATTAGTAGGGGGAGAAGAAACAGTGTGTACAGGGCTCTGGAGACGCACAGGAGGCTTAGTGCGTGGTGCCGGAACTGGAGGCACCGAACTGGATACACGCACTACAGGGAGAGTGCGTGGAGGAGGAACTGGGCTCAGGAGACGCACTGGTAGCCTAGTGCGTAGTGTAGGCACTGTAGGTACTAGGCTGGGGCGGGGAGGTGGCGCCGGAAATACCGGACCGTGCAGGCGTACTGGCTCTCTTGAGCATTGAGCCTGCCCAACCTTACCTGGTTGAATGCTCCCGGTTGCCCGACCAGTGCGGGGAGGTGGAATAACCCACACCGGGCTATGTAGGCGAACCGGGGAAACCATGCGTAAGGCAGGTGCCATGTATGCCGGCCCGAGGAGACGCACTGGAGACCAGACGCGTTGAGCCGGCCTCATGACACCTGGCTCAATACCCAATCTAGCCCTACCAGTGCGGGGAGGTGGAATAACCCGCACTGGGCTATGCACTCGTACAGGAGACACCGTGCACTCTACTGCGTAACACGGTGCCTGCCAGTACTCCCGCTCTCCACGGTAAGCCTGGGAAGTGGGCGCAGGTCTCCTACCTGCCCTTGGCCCACTACCTCTTAGCCCCCCAAGAAATTTTTGGGTGTTACTCACGGGCTTTTTGGGCTTCCATGCAAGACGCGTTCCCTCATAACTCCGGTTCCTCTCTCTCTTTTCCTCCACTCTCCGAGCTGCCTCCAGCTGTTCCCATGGACGGTGATTCACTTTAGCCCATGGTCCTTCTCCGTTAAATATTTGCTCCCAACTCCACAAGTCCTGTATACTTCCCCGTTGCTCCAAATTACGCTGCTTGGTTCTGGATTCTTGGTGGGTGATTCTGTAACGGTGGCGGTCCTCCTCTTCGACCGAAAAGGAGGAGTAGTGATCGAACCAAGGCACAGTGGAGTTTGAACACATAATTTATTAAAGAAAACACGAACTTGACTAAACTAACAAAACAACAAACGGTGTAGACAGACCTAGACGACGAACTTACATAAAACAAGAAGAACGCACGAATAGGAAACATAGGCTACACAAACCGAACAAACCGTAAACAGTCCCGCATGGTGTACAGACACAGACACTGAAGACAATCACCCACCACGAACACTGTGACAACGCCTACCTAAATATGACTCTTAATTAGAGGAACGCCAAACACCTGCCTCTAATTAAGAGCCATACCAGGCAACCCATAAACCAACACAGAAACAGAAAACATAGAATGCCCACCCAACCTCACGTCCTGACCAAATAACACACATAAACTAACAGAAATAGGTCAGGAACGTGACAGAGATAGATGTGTGTCACAGTGAGATAGATGTGTGTCACAGTGAGATAGATGTGTGTCACAGTGAGATAGATGTGTGTCACAGTGAGATAGATGTGTGTCACAGTGAGATAGGTGTGTGTCGCAGTGAGATAGATGTGTGTCACAGTGAGATAGATGTGTGTCACAGTGAAATAGATGTGTGTCACAGCAAGATAGATGTGTGTCACAGTGAGATAGATGTGTGTCACAGTGAGATAGATGTGTGTCACAGTGAGATAGATGTGTGTCACAGTGAGATAGATGTGTGTCACAGTGAGATAGATGTGTGTCACAGTAAGATAGATGTGTGTCACAGTGAGATAGATGTGTGTCACAGTGAGATAGATGTGTGTCACAGTGAGATAGATGTGTGTCACAGTGAGATAGATGTGTGTCACAGTGAGATAGGTGTGTGTCGCAGTGAGATAGATGTGTGTCACAGTGAGATAGATGTGTGTCACAGTGAGATAGATGTGTGTCACAGTGAGATAGATGTGTGTCACAGTGAGATAGATGTGTGTCACAGTGAGATAGATGTGTGTCGCAGTGAGATAGATGTGTGTCACAGTGAGATAGATGTGTGTCACAGTGAGATAGATGTGTGTCACAGTGAGATATATGTATCTCACAGTGAGATAGATGTGTGTCACAGTGAGATAGATGTGTGTCACAGTAAGATAGATGTGTGTCACAGTGAGATAGATGTGTGTCACAGTGAGATAGATGTGTGTCACAGTGAGATAGATGTGTGTCACAGTGAGATAGATGTGTGTCACAGTGAGATAGCTTTGTGTCACAGTGAGATAGATGTGTGTCACAGTGAGATAGATGTGTGTCACAGTGAGATAGATGTGTGTCACAGTGAGATAGATGTGTGTCACAGTGAGATAGATGTGTGTCACAGTGTGCCTGGGTGTTTTTATCTCCCAAGGTTGTTTATCTTCCAGAGACAGGAGTCCTCCTTTACGTCAGCCCTCTGTTACCCAGACAGATGAGTGTAACCACCCCCCCCCCACACACACACACACACATACACACACTGCTCCCCACAACCTGCCTGCAGCATAGTGTAACAGACGCAGGTTAAGAGAGAGAGGAGAACAGAGAGAGAAAGAAAGATATGGGGGGAGAGTGTGATGGCGAGAGACAGAGAAAGAGAGAATGAAAAAGAGATGTAGGAAGCGAAAGAGAGAGAGAATGAGAGAGACAGAGAAAGAGGGAGTGCTTAGACTCACCTGCCAACCTGAGTTAGTAGAGATGTAGCATACCCTCTCTGCTCCTGCAGGCTTAGTGTCAGGGAGGGTGCCATGCCAGTGTGTGTGTGTGTGTGTGTGTGTGTGTGTGTGTGTGTGTGTGTGTGTGTGTGTGTGTGTGTGTGTGTGTGTGTGTGTGTGTGTGTGTGTGTGTGTGTGTGTGTGTGTGGTGCGTGCGTGCGTGCGTGCGTGCGTGCGTGCGTGCGTGCGTGCGTGCGTGCGTGCGTGCGTGGCTCAGCAGGGGTTTCCCCTGAAGCACCTCTCTCGTCTCAGCTGGAGGTGGGGCGGGATGGCAGGCACTATGTCAGCCGCCTAAAGGGAGGAGCCGGAGGATCCTATCCCTGCCAGACAGACAGAGATGAGAGATGGAGAGGCGAGGCCGGCGGTGGGTGCACCTCCATCTTGTCTTCTGTTTTCACTGCCATGCCTTCAGTGGAGAGTACTCTTGATTTGGTTGCATTTCTCTGTTCTGACTGACTTCTGAGAAGCACATTTGGCTCTCCTGCTGTGTCTATGCACACAGAAAGGTTTGATGCTTTCCAATCTGTAGCTATGATGTTAATCCTCTCACCTTAATCCACCCGTCTAATGTACTTTGCAGGGTTGCTACTGTTGTTATTAATGTGAGATTGACCAATAGGCTGAAAGCATTCTGTTTCAGACATCACTAATGTCCCTGAAGGGAATAACCTCTCATCATCCAGCCTCAAGTGGTACAACTGTATTGTTCTCGTTAGCTTGGCTACCAAAGTGCTGTTTTTTGTGTTTGTGTTGTGTATTGGTCAGCATACATGTTGTATTCCACAGTATTTCACATGGCAACCATTTTATTCAGCTGAGTCTTTGATTGAGGCTTTCAGCATGGGTGACCCTATGGCCCGGCTGTGCCATTCAAACATTCCATCTATTTCTGTCACATTCTTTACCTCAAAGAACTGACCAATGAACATGGACTACATCAGCATCAGCACCATAAATGGTCAATTGTGATCTGGTCCAGTTGAGAGGCAGGAAGCAGGACAACCTTAAATAAGCCATAGCTGTCTCTGACAGTGGTGAGCGTGGTGTGTGCCAGTGAATACACTATAATCACAGTGTAACGACATGAGTGGATTACACCGTTTCTGGTGGTTCATTACCTGATTAAACAACTACAACATGGACCAATTCAGCATTGACCAATCATTGAGCCACATAGTACTTACATCATATTCATGGCAGTTTCTGATTGCTCTATTCTCAACCAATCTAAGTTATGCCTCAACTAATACTGTCAGAACAGCAAGTGTGACTGAGGCAGGGTTGAACAGTGAACACATTGGTCTGACGTTGACTTTACTGAGGTTCCCATGTTACACCTCCTTTCCCCAGTTACCCATTACCCATGTTACACATCCTTTCCCCAGTTACCCATTACCCATGTTACACCGCCTTTCCCCAGTTACCCATTACCCATGTTACACATCCTTTCCCCAGTTACCCATTACCCATGTTACACATGTAATGACCTGGTTGAAGGGTTTCCATTACCCATTTAGGCAAATTGCGAATTAATAAATTAGCGACAGTCTGTATTCCCTCCCACCTATTAGTTTCATGTCTCAAGTAGCCTGCAAAAGCCAGCATGGATGGAATGCAATAATTTACTAATATTTACCATATTCTAATAATTCTCATGTGCCAAGGTATCGCCGCGGTCCGTGACATATTGAAATGTACTTTTCTGTAGATCTGAAATAATTAGATCTAAAATAAAACTTACCATCCAACGAGAAAAACAAGTTGAAGCAGTTCAGACATTTTTGAAAGTCAGGACAATCCAAATGTTCTGTTGAAATGTTTTATTTTGCAAGCAGTAGACATTTAGAATTAAATATGGTGTGGAGCTTACAGTTACAGTTGAAGTCGGAAGTTTACATACACCTTAGCCAGATACATTTAGACTCGGTTTTTCACAATTCCTGACGTTAAATCCTAATAAAAAGTCCCTGTCTAAGGTCAGTTAGGATCACCACTTTATTTTAAGAATGTGAAATGTCAGAATAATAGTAGAGAGAATGATTTATTTCATTCATCACATTCCCAGTGGGTCAGACGTTTACATACACTCAATTAGTATTTGGTAGCATTGCCTTTAAATTGTTTAACTTGGGTCAGACGTTTCGAGTAGCCTTCCACAAGCTTCCCAAAATAAATGGGGTGAATTTTGGCCCATTCCTCCTGACAGAGTGTAACGGCGTTCCTCTCTCTCTTCATAAGAAGAGGAGGTGTAGTGATCGAGCCAAGGCGCAGCGGGTTGTGAATACATGATGATTTATTAAATAAACAAAACAGACAAAGACGAAAACGAACTATACTTGATATAACTAACAAAATAACAAAACGATGTAGACAGACCCGAACAAACGAACTTACAAATACACGAAGCACGCTGACACAGGAACAGACTACATAAACGCACGAACAAACCGAAACATTCCCGTATGGTGTAACATCGACACAGACACAGGAGACAATCACCCACAAACAAACAGTGAGAACACCCTACCTAAATATGATTCTTAATTAGAGGAGAACGCAAAACACCTGCCTCTAATTAAGAGCCATACCAGGCAACCAAAACCAACATAGAAACAGATAACATAGACTGCCCACCCAAAACACATGCCCTGACCTAAACACATACAAAAACAACATAAAACAGGTCAGGACCGTTACACAGAGCTGGTGTAACTGAGTCAGGTTTGTAGGTCACCTTGCTCGCACGCGCTTTTTCAGTTCTGCCCACAAATTTTCTATAGGATTGAGGTCAGGGCTTTGTGATGGCCACTCCAATACCTTAACTTTGTTGTCCTTAAGCCATTTTCTCACAACTTTGGAAGTATGCTTGGGGTCATTGTCCATTTCGAAGACCCATTTGCAACCAAGCTTTACTTTCCTGACTGATGTTTTGAGATGTTGCTTCAATATATCCACACAAATCCACACAAACACCAGTCCCTCCTGCAGCAAAGCACCCCCACAACATGATGCTGCCACCCCCGTGCTTGACGGTTGGGATGGTGTTCTTCGGCTGCAAGCCCCCCCCCCCTTTTTCCTCCATACATAACGATGGTCCTTATGGCCAGTTCAATGTTTGTTTCATCAGACCAGAGGACATTTCTCCAAGAGCAGAGGCTTCTTCCTTGCTGAGCAGCTTTTCAGGATATGTCGATATGAGACTCGTTTTTACTGTGGATAAAGATACTTTTGTACCTGTTTCCTCCAGCATCTTCACAAGGTCCTTTGCTGTTGTTCTGGGATTGATTTGCATTTTTCGCACCAAAGTACGTTCATCTCAAGGAGACTGAACACGTCTCCTTCCTGAGCGGTATGACGGCTGCGTGGTCCCATGGTATTTATACTTGCGTACTTGTCACGTCCGTCGAAAGAAGTGGACCAAAGTGCAGCGTGGTGAGCGTACATTTCCTTTTTTTTTTTAAATGTCGCCAACAAAATAAGAAACAAATAAACGACCGTGAAGCTTACGAGGGCTAAGTGCCACTAACAAAAGTCAACTTCCCACCATGACAAAAGAGGAAAAAGCAGCCTAAGTATGATTCCCAATCAGAGACAACGATAGACAGCTGTCCCTAATTGAGAAGCATACCCGGCCAACACATAGAAATACAAAAACATAGAAATCAGAACATAGAATGCCCACCCCAAATCACACCCTGACCAAACCAAAATAGAGACATAAAAAGTCTCTCTAAGGTCATGGCGTGACAGTACCCCCCACCCCCAAAGGTGCGGACTCCGGCCGCAAAACTGAACCTATAGGGGAGGGTCTAGGTGGGCATCTATCCACGGTGGCGGCTCTGGTGCAGGACGTAGACCCCGCTCAACCTCTGGCTCACCCCACTTTGGTGGCACCGCTATTGCGGGGACCCTCGTCGCCGACCCCGGACTGGGGACCCTCGTTGCGTGCCCCGGACTGGGAACCATCGTTGCGGGCCCCGGACTGGGAACCGTCGCTGGAGGCTTCGGACTGGAGGCCGTCGCTGGAGGCTCCGGACTGGAGACCGTCACTGGAGACTCCGGGCCGGGGACACTCATTGCGGGCCCCAGACTGGGGACCGTCGCTGGAGGCTCCGGACTGGAGAGTGTCGTTGGAGGCTCTGGACTGGAGGCCGTCGCTGGAGGCTCTGGACTGGAGGCCGTCGCTGGAGGCTCCCTGCCATGGATCATCACTGGAGGCTTTGTGCCATGGATCATCATTGAAGGCTTCGTGCCATGGATCATCACTGGAGGTCTGGAGAGCAGAGCTGGCACAACCCGTCCTGGCTGGATGCTCACCCTAGCCCGGCAACTGCGGGGCGTTGGCACAGGACGCACTGGGCTGTGAGAGCGCACCGGATACACTGTACGTAGAGCCGGTGCAGGATATACTGGGCCGAGGATGCGCACTGGAGGTCTGGAGCGTAGAGCTGGCACCACCCTTCCTGGCTGGATGCTCACCCTAGCCCGGCAACTGCGGGGTGATGGCACAGGATGTCAGACACCGGGATGAAATCTTAATGGTGTACTGGAATGACACCTCAGACATTATTAGAGATAATTAACAGGTGACAGACAGGTGATAGTAAAGGTGCATGTCCCATCTCCCTCACTCCTCTCTTCCCACTCTCCTCCTGCTAATTTCTAAATCATATCTTACCCCTCCCTCTCTTCCTCAACCCCCTCCAACTCCTAATGCCTACCTCTTTCTCTTTCTCTTATTTCCCCCTTAACTCCCCCATCCCTATCTTCTCTCCTCATTTTTACCTCTCTCCCTACCCTTCTCCCTCCCGGTTCGTACCTCTCTGTCGTCTCTCGCCCACGCAGGCCTCACGCGCTTCTCCTCGCCAACTCTCAGGGCACCCATCGATGCCCGAGGCTCTGAGCATCTCTATCTGTCACACACACGCCAACGCCTCTCTCACACACACTCACACACCAACACACACACACATTCTCTCTCTCTCACACGCACACACACACACACACATTCTCTCTCTCTCACACGCACACACACACACACACATTCTCTCTCTCACACACACACACACACACACACGCACACACACACACACACATTCTCTCTCTCACACACACACACACACACACACACACACACACACACACACACACACACACACACACACACACACACACACACACACACACACACACACACACACACACACACACACACACACACACACACACACACACACACACACACACACACACACACACACACACACACACACACACACACACACACACACACACACACACACACACACACACACACACACACACACACACACACACACACACACACACTCCTCCTGTCACCTCCACAGCACCAAGCCATCTGTAGAGCTCCGACACACCGGCACACAGCCCAGCCACTCACAACCTTACAGTCCTATTTGGTAACTAACTTCCCAATCAACCCCGTTACACTACATCTTAGCCATTCACAACCTAATATACTGCCTTACTACTACACAACAGTCTAGTCCAGTACTCAGCACACTGACAACCCTTTTACCCAAAAGACAGAGAGAAAAACAGAGGGACGTACAGAGAGAGAGAGAGTAGGAGGCACAGAGACCAACCGTTGAAGGGCATATATTTTGAAAATACAGGGACAAAGAATCTGGAAAAATTGAGAGACATGGTGAGTATAGTGAAGGACATTCAGGGGTAAGGTAGGGCAGAGATGGAGCTGGGTGAACCCATCTATTGATGCTGTAATTGGGAGCGTGACCATCAATTACCTGTACCCTATCTTTTTGAGGCTCCAGCACTATCTCCACAATGGAAACAGAATCTTTTAGACGTGCTGCTAGGCTATAAAGTCTATAAGTCATTTGTTGATATCACCTCACATCACCTCACCATTGGAGACACTTTCTGAGAAAATGTTCGATAATTCTTAGTAGAGAAAACAACCTATCCCTCTCCTCCCTCTCTCCTCTCCCCCCTTGTCTCCTCCTCCTCCTCCTCTCCTCTCTTCTTTTCCAGAGAGGTTCTACAGGCCGCCGAGTGGAGGCTGTTGAAAATCTCACGACACTTTAATGACTTATAATGAGATTCATAAAACACGGATACAAACTTGCAGAAAGAGAGAAAAAACAGTGGCCACGCTGACAGTGAGCAGGCTTGACATTTGGCCTATCGTAATTAGGGAAGTGCCAGATCCCATCCCACTAAATCTCGGCGCTAAATCATTATTCTCTGCGGTGTTGACTCTGTCATGTCGCTCGCTTATAAGGCTTTACCATTTCTGTAAATATTGCAGCCAAAATTACATTACCATTTTTTTTCTACCCCTCCTCCCCACCCTCCCCCTTTAATTGCTTGCCCTCCAAACACAATCTGCTTTGGCAATACATAAGATGGTATGTGAGTTAATATAGACAGAGAATTGGCAGGGAGGGAGGGAGGCGTGCGCGCGCGTGTGTGTGTGTGGCTCTGAAAGGGAGCACTAACAAGATGAGATGAAGTGTGTGTGGAGGAGCTGGAGAGAGAGAGGGACTGATCACACAGGCAAGCTGAGGAACAGCAGGCCCATGCCATAGGAGCACGGCTGTCAGCAGAATGAAGGAGGGAGGGAAAGAGTAGAGAACACTGTGCAGAGAGACATTGAGACAGAATGTAGAAAATGAAAAAGTACAAGTGAAATGGTACAAGGAAGAAGTAGGTGTATGGGTGCATGAAGAAGGTATCAGAACCGGAGGTGGTGTTTTACCTGAAAAGGTGTGATAGTGACAGGTGTAAGAACGGGAGAAGAGAGAGAGCATTATCTGAATCTACATAGTTGTTGCCATGACACCCATCCAACATCAACTCATCATCACAAAACAACAGTAAAAGGGTCCTCCGCAGCCAGCCCTCCACCTACAAAGAAGTTTAACAAAGTTACCCCTCTCCTCCTCTCTTCCTCTGATCATCTCTGTGGGCACTTAAAAGAGTCATCATTCAGGCTCAGTAATCTCAGTGATGTGGTGATGGCTGTAGGACCCTTGGGTTGACAGGGGCTCACACTACACCCATAAATCCTACAGCTATTAACCACTAATCCCTATGGGCGAGCCGAAGGACGGAGAGACTGAGACGACACCCAGTAAATATCAATAACAAATAAGACAGCTGGTATGGTGGTATTAGGGCCGCAAGCCCCTACAGCTGCCCTCTCCTAGCCTCATCAGACCCCAATCTTTATTGACATGGGGTTGCGCTGTTTTAATCTGTGGGGCCATTCCTGACACTCAATTAAAAGAGAAGAATGTTCCTCTCTCTCTCTCTCTCTTTATTTTCCCCTCTCTCAATCCCTCGTTCTCCCTCACTTGTCTCAGCCCAGCACTGTGGAGTTCAAGGATACTTGTTTTATTCAGGCATGGTCTCTCCTCTGAATGACTAGTCATGATGATGTTGGAGCCCCTGCAGATGTGATGAGATTAGCTGGGAAGCGATGGGATGGGGGGAGAATTGGGTAATTCTAGGGTTATACTGTAGTGTGGTTATAGCATGGTAGACACACACAAATTCACAATGATCTTGTTTGCAGACGGGGCATTTATAGATCATATTGGATGTTCCTGCTCTCATGTGGGGTAATGGTACAGATGTCGGTTCTTAATTTGAGCCAATTGTAGGGGTTGATACATACAGGGAAAATCAGGTCTGAAATTTCAAAGTGGAAATTGCAAACTTCAGAAGCCTTTTTAAACCTCAAATACACTACAATTAACATTTTTAAGGTTATCCTGCAACAGGGGGATCAAATGAAGATCCTACATCTGTAGTTAGAATCGCTCTCAACAGCCCTAGGGTTAAGGCTGGAGTTAGGTTTGGGATAGGGTTTGGGATAGGGTTAGATAACATGCTAGTAGTTGCAAAGTAGCTATTTAGCTAAAATGCTAAAGTTGTCTTCGATGAAATTCGAACCTAGGGTTAGGGTTATGGTTAGGGTTAAACTCAAAATAAATATATTGATATGTACTATTACGGTAAGATAAGTGAAGGAGCAAAGGAATGCATTAGTGAAAATCAAATGTGCTGTGTATTGATATTCTAGTTTTGTCCCTTTAGGGCACCTGTAACCCCCCCCCCCCCCCCCCCTTGCTTACCTACGTTGAAATGCTTTTAACGTTCTTCCTGTGAAACGCATTAAACAATGCCCTTGTTAATTTCTACTCCCGTCTCATGTCCTGTCCTTATATTAGTTGTATAAGTGTGCTATACAACAAAATGTAAGAGTGAATATGTTGATAAAAACAAGTCGCACAGCATACCAAAGACAAGGCATGAAATCAAAACATAAATCCTTAGTGCATGTTGTTTAGTGTCGCCTCATGTTTAAAACACGTGATTAAAAAAAGAGAAAAAAAGATTCTCCCCCTGTGGGTTGTTCTAAGGGCAGCCACCCAGGTGCTGCTGTGACCCAGAACAGAGAGGCTAAACAAGGCCCGAGGATCCCCCTGGTCTCCTTAACACCACTCCCAGGACAAAAGCCCCCGAGCCCAGCCTGACCCAGCCCAACCGGCTCCTGCCCGGCCCAGCTCTAGACCTCAGACCTCAGCTCCAGACCTGGCTTCAAATAGTATTTGTTTTCTTTCAAATCATTCTGAGCGTTTGATTTAGGCTGCCTGGAGTGCCAGGAGGGGTGGGGTTTGCACCTTTGGGACTATTCCATTGGTTCCAAGTGTAGTAGGAAACCTGAATAAAACACAGCTACTAAAGTATTTGAATGATGTGTCATATTATTTGAAACCAGGTCTGCTCCGCTCTGTGAACAGGGAATGGCCAAGAATGTGTTTGGAAATGTCATCAGCGTTAAACCTCCTCTGACTTGTTTGGTTTTCTCTCACAGTCAGTTTGTTTGCGGTTGTCAGCGTGAAGACCTCTACTAGAACAACTCACTGGGTATTATTCCTGTGGTGGACGCACATCTGTTTGGACAGCCTACTTTAAAGCTTGGATGTTGACAGCAAATGTTTTTACTCGAGCACACTCTTTGTTTGCGGCTGCTTAGAGATATGGCTGGAATCATTTCCTTCAGACGGCTCTTGTTCTCAGTACTTTCAACAATGAAACCTGCCATCGTGGTGCTGAAGTATTTGAATTGCTGCTGCCGTATAGATGATCTTTCTGATTCATTCAATCAAAGCAAATGTGCATCCTCAAAGCATTCCAAATGTGTTTTTTAGATTTGATGACACTGACCTGGGCCACGCCCTGCGCTTATCTCCCCTGGTCCATAATAGTTTCCTGTCCTTCACATGCCTAAGAGAATGTGAGAGAGAGACATGAAATTAAATCAAATCCAACTTTATTGGTCACATGCGTCAAATACAACAAGTGTAGACCTTGCCGTGAAATGCTTACTTACAAGCCCTTAACCAACAGTGCAGTTTAAGAAGAGTTTAGAAAATAAACTCAAGTAAAAAAAATAATAAAAAGTAACACAATAAAATAACAATGACGAGGCTCTATACAGGCGGTACCGGTACCGAGTCAGTGTACGGGGGTACAGGTTAGTTGAGGTCATTTGTACATGTAGGAAGGGTTGAAGTGAATATGCATACATAATAAACAGCGAGTAGCAGCAGTGTACAAAACAAATGGGGGGGATCAAAGTAAATAGTCCGGTGGCCATTTGATTAATTGTTCAGCAGTCTTGTGGCTTGGGGGTAGAAGCTGTTAAGGAGCCTTTTGGACCCAGACTTGGCGCTCCAGTATTGCTTGCCGTGCGGTAGCAGAGAAAACAGTCTATAACTTGGATGATTGGAGTCTCTGACAATTTTATGGGCTTTCCTCTGACACCGCCTATTATATAGGTCCTGGGTGGCAGGAAGCTTGGCCCCAGTGATGTACTGGGCCGTACGCACCACCCTCTATAATGCCTCGTGGTCAGATGCCATACCAGGCAGTGATGCAACAAGTCAGGATGCTCTTGATGGTGCAGCTGTAGAACCTTTTGAGGATCTAAGGACCCACGCCAAATCTTTTCAGTCTCCTGAGGGGGAAAGGGTTTTGTCGTGCCCTCTTCACGACTGTCTTAGTGTGTTTGGACCATGATAGTCTATGTAGAACCTTATGAGCCTGGTTATTCATTGAACCTTCAAAAAAGGGTTCTATATAGCACCAAAAAGGGTTGCGCTATGGTTAAAAGCCAAAGAACTCCTATCTGGTACTATTTACAAGAACATGTATTTTTGTTTGTGTGTGCAGTTTACAGTGCAGCAAAACCAGGTTGACGTTAGCACTTCCAATGGGCACTAGGCAACAATGATTATCATGTTTCTTTTTATAACTTCTCAACTCATCAGTATGGTCTCCTGTGACACTTTCTGTGTGGGTGTGCGTGTGTTTTATCGTCTCTATGCTCCTCTGTGGCTACACCCTTACAAAAAAAACCATGTGAAATTGAAACACCTTTTCACATGTTAAGAGAATCAAATGTTTTCATCTCACAAAGGTGAATTGCGAGTTCACACGAGTAAAACAATTTCACATGCAAGACAACTCTGTGTGCAAATCTCACTTTCACATGTGGAATTGCAAGTTGACATGTGGGGGTGAAATATTGTTAGTCTGCTCACGTGAAAAGGTGGAGATGACATGTTTCAGTAGCAGTGTTTCCACATGTGGAATTGCAAATTATTTGCCATTCTGTAAAAAGGTTACTAAGCCTACCTAAGTAAAATACTTCAAGTGCGTTATCATGCCATTATTATTGTAGTTCTCTATTGTGTTGCACTACACATGTATACTTAGCACTGCCACTAGAGAGAGGCAATCTGAGTGTTACTTCTTCAGGTGCGCCTCTCTTCTTTGTATTTTGGTCCGTGACTGTTGAAAGAAGCCCAGTGAAAAGAGCAGAGAAGCTAGCTCTCCGTGTCTCCTTTTTTTTTATCCTCTTTTTTTGGTTTGTATCCATGGTTAGGTTTTCAAAATCTAGAGATACAGTTGAGGTCGGAGGTTTACATACACCTTAGCCAAATACATTTGAACTTAGGTGTTCACAATTCCTGACATTTAATCCTAGTAAAAATTCCCTGTCTTAGGTCAGTTAGGATCATCACTTTATTTTAAGAATGTTAAATGTCAGAATAATAGTAGAGAGAATAATTTATTTCAGCTTTTATCTCTTTCATCACATTCCCAGTGGGTCAAACGTTTACATACACTCAATTAGTATTTGGTAGCATTGCCTTTAAATTGTTTAACTTGGGTCAACAGTTTTGGGTAGCCTTCCACAGGCTTCCAACAATAAGTGGGGTGAATTTTGGCCCATTTTGCCTGACAGAGCTGGTGTAACTGAGTCAGGTTTGTAGGCCTCCTTCCTCGCACACACTTTTTCAGTTCTACCCACAAATTTTCTTTCGGATTGAAGTCAGGGCTTTGTGATGGCCACTCCAATACCTTGACTTTGATGTCCTTAAGCTATTTTGCTTGGACTCATTGTCCATTTGGAAGACCCATTTGCGACCAAGCTTAAACATCCTGACTGAGGTCTTGAGATGTTGCTTCAATATATCCACATAATTTCCCCACCTCATGATGCCACCTATTTTGTGAAGTGCACCAGGCACTCCTGCAGCAAAGCACCCCCACAACATGATGCTGCCACCCCCGTGCTTCACAGTTGGAATGGTGTACTTCGGCTTGCAAGCCTCCCCTTTCCCTCCAAACATAACCATGGTCATTATGGCTAAAAGGTTATATTTTTGTTTCATCAGACCAGAGGACATTTCTCCAAAAAGTACGATCTTTGTCCCCATGTGCAGTTGCAAACCGTAGTCTGGCTTTTTTATGGCGGTTTTGGAGCAGTGGCTTCTTCCTTGCTGAGCAGCCTTTCAGGTTATGTCGAGATAGGACTCGTTTTACTGTGGATATAGATACTTTTGTACCTGTTTCCTCCAGCATCTTCACAAGGTCCTTTGCTGTTGTTCTGGGATTGATTTGCACTTTTCGCACCAAAGTACGTTCATCTCTAGGAGACAGAACGTCTCCTTCCTGAGCGGTATGACGGCGGAGTGGAGGTCTTGGCTGATTTCTTTTGATTTTCCCATGATATCAAGCAAAGAGGCACTGAGTTTGAAGGTAGGCCTTGAAATACATCCACAGGTACACCTCCAATTGATTAAAATGATGTAAATTGACTCAAATGATGCCAATTGGCCTATCAGAAGCTTCTAAATCCATGACATAATTTTCTGGAATTTTCCAAGCTGTTTAGAGGCACAGTCAACTGAATGTATGTAAACCTCTGACCCACTGGAATTGTGATTTATAACTGAAATAATCTGTCTTTGTCACGATCGTCATAATAAGTGGACCAAGGCGCAGCGGGATATGAAGACATCTTCTTTTATTAAAGATGACGAAACACGAAACGAACACACTTTTACAAAACGGTAAGCTACAAACGTAAGTGCATACACAAGCTACAAACGTTCAACATAGACAATTACCCACAAACAGCTAAAGCCTATGGCTGCCTTAAATATGGCTCCCAATCAGAGACAACAATAACCAGCTGTTTCTGATTGAGAACCAATTCAGGCAACCATAGACTTTCCTAGACACCTACACTGAACACTAACCCATCTACTCTACCCCCTAAACCATACAACCACCCTAGACAATACAAAAACACATACCTTCCCCATGTCACACCCTGACCTAACTAAAATAATAAATGAAACAAAGAATACTAAGGCCAGGGCGTGACAGTCTTTTAACAATTGACAGAAAATGACTTGTGTCATGCACAAAGTAGATGTCCTAACCAACTTGCCAAAACTATAGTTGGTTTACAATAAATTTGTGGAGTGATTGAAAAACGAGTTTTAATGACTCCAACCTAAGTGTATGTAAACTTCCGACTTCAACTGTATTTTAGTAGTGTACTTTTTAAGAAATTTGTATCTAATAGTCGCATGCTAATTGCTAACCACTAGCTATCTTAGTGACATTTTGTCCTAGCTAGCTAGTTTTAGCTTCTGTTATTGTTAGCTGTCCATTGGTGTTTGTCACATTTAATACACAGGCCAAAATGGGATTTCAATGTATTTGAAAAGGTGTGAATGTGTATGCTTCTAGAATGAATGTAAACAGATACCTTTCAACAAAGCGATGCGTTTGAATTAGGGCTGTCAGAGTTAATAAGTCAATATTGTGTATTTTTTTATCGTGATTAATCACATTGTCTGAAACTCAAAATACAGTGAAAACATTCAAAAGGCATAATCTACACAGGTAAAAACAACAATGCAATATCAAAACATTTTGAAATTGAAAGTGTGCTTCATCAAGTTACCTGATTCTGCTCACCGTTATTTTGGAGAAAATCACCACGTCAATATTCTTGTAAAGCTTTTTATATGAAAAATCTTAAATTACAGCTCAATTTGATCAAATTCTGAATAAGCGATTAATCATAGCAACTCCTGCTATTATCTTAATTAAATTTTTAACGTTTGCCAGCCCTATTTTAAATTGAACCGTCAACATTCTGAGATTGAGAGAAATTGATAATAAATATACATTAGAAGAGAAACCAGTAGTGTAGGCATTCCTGCTCTAATGTCTAGACATTGGCTTCACCCGGGTTCTAATCCAAAAACGTAGAATATCACATGTGAAATGTTGGGAAGCCACGTGTGTTTGAGTAATGTAAACAATCCACGTGAAACTTCACACGTGTCCGAAAATCATGTCTGACTCTTGTTTTTTTGTTCACAATAATTTCCAAAACCACTTTTTAAAAATCTGAAAAGCTGTAATGTCTTGAGTCAATAAGTATTCAAGCCCTTTGTTATGGCAAGCCTAAATTAGCTCCGGAGTAAAACTGTGCTTAACAATCCAAGCTTCCTGCCATCCAGAACCTCTATACCAGGTGGTGTCAGTCACTCCAGTCACCCTAGTCATAGACTCTTCTCTCTGCTACTGCACGACAAGTGGTACCGGAGCGCCAAGTCTAGGTTCAAGAGGCTTCTAAACAGCTTCTACCCCCAAGCCAAAAGACTCCTGAACATCTAATCAAATGGCTACCCAGACTATTTCAAATCAAATGTATTTATAAAGCCCTTCTTACATCAGCTGATATCTCAAAGTGCTGTACAGAAACCCAGCCTAAAACCCAAAACAGCAAGCAATGCAGGTGTAGAAGCACGGTGGCTAGGAAAAACTCCCTAGAAAGGCCAAAACCTAGGAAGAAACCTAGAGAGGAACCAGGCTATGAAGGGTGGCCAGTCCTCTTCTGGCTGTGCCGGGTGGAGATTATAACAGAACATGGCCAAGATGTTCAAATGTTCATAAATGACCAGCATGGTCAAATAATAATAATCGCAGTAGTTGTCAAGGGTGCAACAGGCCAGTACCTCAGGAGTAAATGTCAGTTGGCTTTTCATAGCCGATCATGCATAGCATCTTTACCACTCCTGCTGTCTCTAGAGAGTTGAAAACAGCAGGTCTGGGACAGATAGCACGTCCGGTGAACAGGTCAGGGTTCCATAGCCGCGGGCAGAACAGTTGAAACTGAAGCAGTAGCACGGCCAGGTGGACTGGAGACAGCAAAGAGTCATCATGCCAGGTAGTCCTGAGGCATGGTCCTAGGGCTCAGGTTCCCCAAGAGAGAGAAAGAAAGAAAGAGAGAATTAGAGAGAGCATACTTAAAATCACACAGGACACTGGAGAAATACTCCAGATATAACAGACTGACCCTAGCCCCCCGACACATAAACTACTGCAGCATAAATACTGGAGGCTGAGACAGAAGGGGTCAGGAGCCAATGTGGCCCCATCCCATGAAACCCCCGGACAGGGCCAAACAGGCAGGATATAACCCCACCCACTTTGCCAAAGCACAGCCCCCACACCACTAGGGATATCTTCAACCAACAAATTACCATCCTGAGACAAGGCCGAGTATAGCCCACAAAGATCTCCGCCACGGCACAACCCAAGGGGGGGCGCCAACCCAGACAGGAAGACCAGGTCAGTGACTCAACCCACTCAAGTGACGCACCCCTCCTAGGGACGGCGTGGAAGAGCACCAGTTAGCCAGTGACTCGGCCCCTGTAATAGTGTTAAAGGCAGAGAATCCCAGTGGAGAGAGGGGAACCTATTTGCATTGCCCCCCCCCCTTCCCCCTCTTCTACACTGATGCTACTCTCTGTTATTATCTATGCATGGTCACTTTAATAACTCTACCTACAGGTACATATTACCTCAATTACCTCAACACCGGTGCCCCCGCATATTGACTCTCTACCGGTACCCCCTGTATATGGCCTTGCTATTGTTATTTTACTGCTGCTCTTTAATTATTTGTTATTCTTATCTCTTTTACTTTTTGGGGTATTTTCTTAAAACTGCATTGTTGGTTCAGGGCTTGTAATTAAGCATGTTACTGTTGTATTTGGCACATGTGACAAATACAATTTGATTTGATGTTGCATGAACACACTCTGTGTGCAATAATAGTGTTTAACATGATTTTTTAAATGACTAACTCATCTCTGTACCCCACACATACAATTATCTGTAAGGCCCCTCAGTCGGGCAGTGAATTTTAAACACAGATTTAACCACAAAGACCATGGAGGTTTTCCAATGCTTCACAAAGAAGGACACCAATTGGTAGATGGGTAAATATCCCTTTGAGCATAATGAAGTTATTAATTAAACTTTGTATGGTGTATCAAAGAACTGAGTCACTACAAAGATGCAATCATCATTCCTAACTCAATAACCTAAAACACAAGGCCGAATATACAGTGGAGTTGCTTACCAAGATGACATTGAATGTTACTGAATGGCCTGGTTACAGACTTGACTTAAATTGGCTTGAAAATCTATGGAAAGGCTTGCAAATAGCTATCGAGCAATGATCAACAACCAACTTGACAGAGCTTGAAGAATTCAAAAAATAATCAGTGGCAAATATTGTACAATTCAGGTGTGCAAAGCTCTTAGAGACTTACCCAGAAAGACTCAACATGTTGTTGCTGCCAAAGCTGATTCTAACATATATTTACTCAGGGGTGTGCATACTTATGTAAATGAGTTGTTTCGGTATTTCATTTTCAATAAATTCGTTTTCACCTTGTCATTATGGGGTATTGTGTGTAGATGGGTGAGAACCCCCCCCCCCCCCCCCCCCCCCATTGAATCCATTTTGAATTCAGGCTGTGGAATAAGTCAAGGCACCGTATCTCCCCCCACAGTCTGTGGGAAGAGATAATGAAAGGGAATCTCATATGTCTGTACAGAGGGAACCTCATACGTCTGCACAGAGGGAACCTCATATGTCTCTACTGTAAGGGATTTCCGAGTGGCGTATCGGTCTAAGCCACTGCATCAGTGCTAGACGCGTCACTACAGACCCTGGTTCAATTCCAGGCTGTGTCAGAACTGTGCTTGGGAGTCCCATAGGGCGGAACACAATTGGCCCAGCGTCGTCTGAGCTGAGGTTTGGCCAGGGTAGGCTGTCATTGTAAATAAGAATTTGTTCTTAACTGACTTGCCTAGTTTTTAAAAAAGGTCCTTTATCCCTCTCCTAACTCCTACATTGTAGTCTACTCTATACAGTGGTGCCATACAAATCAAATTGTGTGCTGAGGAGTTTCAATTATAAGCACAGGATAAAGACAGTACCAGTCCAACATCACTGGCTCCAAACACATTATTTAACTGACATCAACTGACACTTGGTCCCATCACACGGGTAGGGACCTGAAGATGCGCTTTAGCTCCCTGAGAAAAATACCATTGAATTTTGGATGGGAAACTGTACTCATTCGAAGTGCACTACTCAGATCTTTAGAAAGAAATTGACAACTAAAGGACACGAAACACCCTGTAAGAGATAAGCAACTTCATACTTATTTCCCCAATCAGACAGTGAATATTTGGAGACACAGAGAGCGTGAGTGTGTATTAGCATGTGTGTGTCAGTGGAGGCTGGTGGTAGGAGCTATAGGAGGATGGGCTCATTGTGATGGTTGGAATGGAATAAATGGAACAGAGTCAAACATGTGGTTACCATATGTTTGATGTGTTTGAAACCGTTTAATTTATTCCATTCCAGCCATTACGATGACCACGTCCTCCTATTGCTCCTCCCACCAGCCTCCACTGGTGTGTGGATGTGTACGTGCGTGTGTCCTAGAAGGTGTTCTTGGCAGTGCTTAGAGTCTAATAGAGATATGAGATAATAGCTGAGAGGCTATTACACACACACACACGAGCCAATCTCATAACCTCTACTTGAGCCTGACACCTCTCTGCTGGAGGAGAGCCTAGATCAATACACAGCCGTGATAGAGCGGTACTATGGACAGCTCAATGTCCCTGATTGTGTGTGTGTGTGTGTGTGTGTGTGTGTGTGTGTGTGTGTGTGTGTGTGTGTGTGTGTGTGTGTGTGTGTGTGTGTGTGCGTGTGTGTCAGAGAGAGGGAGGAAGGTTCATGTAAATGTTTCGTTATTTCTGCCCATTTATTTTTACACTTGACCTCACCTGTCCGTACTGTAAATAAGACATTAGTCTTTTGTTTGGTCATATTCATCCGTACAGGAGCGAAAGACAGATATAGGGGGTGGAGTCGGGCATGTAGGATGCAGATATGATCATGTGAATTCAAGATAATTACCTGACAACACGCCTCATCCCTATATTGACAATCAACATACTGAGGGGGACATTGTGGTCAGAGAGAGACAACAGTCGTAAACTACTTGATGTGATGTCATCAGCCAAATTTAACCAACCAGAGTGCACCACATCATAAACAGCAGCTGACTCGACTTCATTAGCAAAGTATGTAAGGAAGGAAAGGCGCTAATTCCTGAATACCGCAAAACAGTGGAACAATGACATTTGTGACTCGTTTCAGGAAACTAGGTGTATTTATATCAAAATATCAAACTTGTATGCCATCTGTAAATGCAAATAAAATTGTTAAATGAAGAGCCTGGTTTAGCCATGGAAAAAGAAAGCAACCTTGCTGAGATAATGAGTGGGCTGGACATGCCGAGAGATGAGTTTGGATTGGTCTGCCATGTAGCATGCTTCTATCTATAACATGAGCTGGTCAGTATGTGTAGGTAATCCTTTCTAACACAGCTTTTTTGAAATATATCACAAAGTAGAACTGCATAAGCGTTGATCTCCACTTTCTGGAGGACCGAGTTTTGAAATCAGTGGAATTAGAGTATGATAGCTAAGGAGGAGAGAGACAAATATGCAGACTGAGTCGAAAAGAGAACACACAGAACACTGTTGTATAAAACACCTGTCTCCGGATTACATCTTCAAACTAAGGGCAACCATGACATCCGTGACAGAGGGAGAAGCGTTCATCCATGTATACGGGTAAGAGAGTCTAGCTAACATTTTCAGATATTACATGTTTCTAATTTGGTCAGAAAGTCGTTTTCATTTCAAGTTAAAGTGTACTGTTAGCTAACTAGCTAATGTTAGCTGGCTGTCTCGCTAGCTAACGTTACGTATATGATCTGTGTAGGGATATTATTTGTATCTCAGAGCCATTTGTATTGCTTGTTAGCCTACTGTTAGTTAGCAAACATTGAGCCTGGTTGGTTAGCTACCTGCAGATTCATGCAGGGTAGTAACATTTTGAGTTGGGACTACGGTTCATTGTTTAGGTAGCTAGCTACTGTACATGTCTAAACAAAAGACTCCACTATGCAAGTAACGATAGACGTAGCTGGTGAATAAGTGACACATTTACGAACGCTCAACACCCATTGAATATGGCCGGTGTCAGTAAACGTTGGCACAAAAAAAGCGTAATTCAATTTTTGCCAGCAGCACAGTTGCAGTCACCAACACTCTGGAAAACATAAAAACAGCCTAACCAGCTCTGCTAGGGCGAGTAAAATGGTCAGAGGGACCTGTTCTCTCATTTGTGTCAGGAAGTAGCTAGCAAGCTAGCCAACGCTAGCCAGTTAGCTTGTGCGCTTGACTGCTGCTGTTAGGTCAGAACGCTCGATCAACCCTACTCCTCGGCCAGAGGGTCCATTGTGCGATATGAACGCACCGAGAGCGAAAGGCTCTCAATTTACAAACGCACAATCTGACAACGCTTTGACTTTACGAACGCCCAGAGCACACTCTGGCACTCCAGATTTAAAACTTACGAACACACCCGTGGTATAAACCAGCCTTTAGTCTTGAAATCTTTGGTTGTTATGTACTTGGCCTCACATGTGGATACTTAAGGAGATGAGTGGGGCTAAAGCTTAAGAGGTTGTGAACGATGCTGCATGGGTGTAGACAAGGAAGAGCTCTTCAGTATTTTATCAACTTTCAATGCAGAATTACTTTCCCATTGGTCCGAGTCTCTACTTTTATCCAATGTAAAAAACACAATTTCAAATTTTACTACATAAGACCGATTTGAGCCAGTCAGTCCCATTTAGTGGAGGACAAAGGGTAATGGTAATACAAATTCATTTCAGAGGTCTTGATTGGCTGATTCTGAGTGTTGTAAAAGTCTGGGCCAGCAGCAACACATAATGAGCTCAGTGATATGAAGTTCATGGGATTCCTCTCCACAAAGCCAGAAAGAAAAAGCTTACATCTCTAGCCAGTTACTACAGTGTGTGTGTGTGTGTTTCACATCTCTACCACTGAGCATTCAGCCACAGCAGTTCTGATGTCGAACAGAAGAAAAAGCAACCCTCTGACATATCAAGGTCAGAAGAACTCCACACACGCATCCAAATCACAGATTGACGATCCTAAATCAGTCAATCGTCTGAAAATGCATTTGTGGTGGTGGTGACATAATCACTATCACCATTCATTACTAGGGGAGCTGTCGGAGTGTTGAGTCGTGGTGAGAGGAGGTTAGTCACAGAATGTCTCTCTGTCAGGTCTGCTGTCAGACATCAATGATATCACATCAGACCAGACAGAGTGAGGTGCTTGGCTGTAAAGTACTATCGCTGGCTTTTCAGTTCAGCCTCAGGAGAGCATCAGTCACACAGGCTTGTAGAAAGGTAGGCCTGTCTGTGTAGCTCATTTTGTATAGCAATTTGCTTTGGATATCAGACATATGAACTGAGGCATATACTAACAAAACAGCTACTGATTGCCTCAAATGAAAAATGAGGAATCGGAAGCAGAATTAGAATGAATCATTCTTATTCTATGATTGGAACATCCAATGCAGGGTGAACATTTCTAGTGGAGTGTAGAGTCTGGCAGAGCCTGTAAGACAGAGCCAGTCCCATGAGGAAGCATAGAGCTATACACACACACAGAGAGAGAGAGAGAGATAGCGAGACAGAGACAGAGAGCGAGAGCGAGAGCGAGAGAGAGAGAGAGAGAGAGAGAGAGAGAGAGAGAGAGCGAGAGAGAGAGAGAGAGAGAGGCATAGCATTAGAGAGGGATATGTCCCTAAGAGTGATATTTAAAACATAATGTGCTAGCTTCTGGATACAAATAAAACTGAATTGGAAAAATGAAAGAAAGGAAATCAAATAGTGAGTGAGTAAGAGAGAAATAAGTGAAATACAAAATGAGAGATAAAGGAAATAAAGAGAGAGAGAGACAGAGAGAGAGAAGGCAGGAAGAGTGGGGATGAGAGGACCATAATCAAAGTCTACTGTGTGTGGTTGTTATTCTCAGGTGTGCAGACTACACGGCTTGCTCTTCACCACATAAAGACACCCACACATAGCGTGGGCACTAGGCAGAGCCTGTTCTGAAGTCTGACTCTCTGACTCCTCTTCCAGCTAGAGCTCTCTCTTGCTCTAACTCTCTGTGTTTGTGTGTTTGTGTTATGACCTGGACAGTGTGGTGGTGGGTGGTAGGTTTCAGTAAGATTTACTAAAATAACAAAACCCAGACATCATGTGACACAGTGTCTGTCCTCTGAAACTAGGATCATAAGGTCATCACAAATATTAAAACATGAACTGATGCATTCTAAGGCTCTCATTCTCTCTAAAATCATAAACTCGTAGACAAAAGTAATCTCCTTAAACAGTACCCAGTCTAGTGGACCAAGTGGGAAGCAGATGGGCCTTTCCATCTAAAAGGAATCACGAGCACCCACATGTGAAGTTTATAGGAGCATGTCAAATTGGGTCTATACATTTTCCAACCATTTTCCATTCAAAAAATTAGGAATAAGCAAAGGCTTGGATTTCTGGTCTAACAGATGGAAAAGAGGACTTAGACAACATCTACCAGACAAAGTCTTAAAAGATATTAAAAACACAATGGTGCATGGGCGTACCGATAGGATGCATGGGGTGTGAGTAGCTCTGTGTTGTACAGACAAAACTGTAGTTATATAAGGCAATAGGCAAAGAAGAAAATGCCTACCCAGAAGTGGCGCTCCTAGTGGCTGGGGACTTTAATGCAGGCAAACTTAATTCCGTTTTACCAAATTTTTACTAGCATGTCACATGTACAACCAGAGAAAAACAATTTACTCCACACATAGAGATGCATACAAAGCTCTCCCCCGCCCTCCATTTGGCAAATCTGACCATAATTCTATCCTCCTGATTCCTGCTTTCAAGCAAACACTGAAGCAGGAAGCACCAGTGACTCGCTCAATATGGAAGTGGTCAGATGACGCAGATGCTACACTACAGGACTGTTTTACTAGCACAGACTGGAATATGTTCCGGGATTCATCCAATGGCATTGAGGCATACACCACCTCAGTCATCGGCTTCATCAATAAGTGCATCGACGACGTCGTCCCCACAGTGACTGTACGTACATATCCCAACCAGAAGCCATGGATTACAGGCAACATCTGCATCGAGCTAAAGGCTAGAGCTGAAGCTTTCAAGGTGCAGGAGACTAATCTGGACGCTTATAAGAAATCCCGTTATGCCCTCAGACGAACCATCAAACAAGCAAAGCGTCAATACAGGATTAAGATTGAATCCTACTACACCGGCTCTGACACTCGTCGGATGTGGCAGGGCTTGAAACTATTACGGACTACAAAGAGAAACCCAGACGCGAGCTTCCCAGTGACGCGAACCTACCAGACTGGCTAAATGCCTTTTTTGCTCGCTTCGAGGCAAGCAACACTGAAGCATAGACGAGAGCACCAGCTGTTCTGGATGACTGTGTGATCATGCTCTTGGTAGCTGATGTGAACAAAACCTTTAAACAGGTCAACATTCACAAATCCGCGGGGCCAGACAGATTACCAGGACGTGTACTCAAAACATGGGTGGACCAACTGTCAAGTGTCTTCACTGACATTTTCAACCTCTCCCTGACCGAGTCTGTAATACCTACATGTTTCAAGCAGACCACCATAGTCCCTGTTCCCAAGGAAGCGAAGGTAACCTGCCTAAATGATTACCACCCTGTGGCACTCCTTGGTGTCCACATCATCTACGAACTATCATGGTCCAAACATACCAAGACAGCTTTGAAGAGGGCAAGATAAAACCTTCTCCCCCTCAGGAGACTGAAAAGATTTGGCATGGGTCCCCAGATCCTCAAAAGGTTCTACAGCTGCACCATCGAGAGCATCCTGACCAGTTCCATCACCACCTGGTATGGCAACTGCTCAGCATCTGACCGTAAGGCGCTACAGAGGGTAGTGCGGACGGCCCAGTACATCACTGGGGCCAAGCTTCCTTCCATCCAAGACCTTTATAATATGCGGTGTCAGAGGAAAGCACATAAATTGTCAGAGACTCCAGTCACCCAAGTTATAGACTGTTTTCTCAGCTGAACAATTAAGAAAATCGACACCAGACAATTTACATTGACCCCCTTCCTCCCTCTTGTACACTGCTGCTACTCGCTGTTTATTACCTATGCATAGTCACTTCACCCCCACCTACATGTACAAATTACCTCAACTAACCTGTACCCCCGCACACTGACTCGGTACCAGTGCCCCCTGTATATAGCATCGTTATTGTTATTGTGTTACTTTTTATTATTACTTTTTATTTTTGACTACACTTCTTGAATTCGGCACATGTGACAAATAAAGTTTGATTTGATTTATATGTAGAAACCAGACAACAAAGTTTATATCAAGCCTCTAAACTTGATAAATCAACAGATCCCCAAGCAACTGAGAGAGTGTGAGCGATCAGTTTTGTACAACAGCGAAGATTTCAGTAGAGGGAAAGGACAAAGGACAAAAGGAAAGAACAAAAGACAAAAGGAAAGGACAAAGGACAAAAGGAAAGGACAAAAGGACAAAAGGACAAAAGGAAAGGACAAAGGACAAAAGGAAAGGACAAAGGACAAAAGGAAAGGACAAAGGACAAAAGGAAAGGACAAAGGACAAAAGGAAAGGACAAAAGGACAAAAGGAAAGGACAAAGGACAAAAGGAAAGGACAAAAGGACAAAAGGAAAGGACAAAGGACAAAAGGAAAGGACAAAGGACAAAAGGAAAGGACAAAGGACAAAAGGAAAGGACAAAGGACAAAAGGAAAGGACAAAGGACAACTTGGAGATGCAAACGAGAGTAATGCTAACTGCTATCCAGGAAAGCTAAAATACTGTCACCGCACACAAAAACCAACACACTGCTACAATCCTTTGTAAAAAAGTATATTTGTTTTAAAAGACAGTAGAGGCACATGAACGAACAAGACAAAAAGAATGCCTTTTGGAAACAAAGATGCAAACTTTAGAAGAGGAAAACAGAATGAGACGCACCATGATAATATTGCCCTTACCAGAAGGCGAGGAAAAGACCTTTCCAGTTATGTGGTCAAACTGATATCAGAGGATCTTGATGTTGATGTAGCACTAGAGGATCTGGAATGATGCCATAAAATAGGCATGAAAGAGAACTTCATATATAAAATGACCACATTTTACATATGGAACTATCAGACCAAACTCAACATTCTGAAGGCACAACGGGGAAAGGAGATCAAAGTCCAAGGCCAGACCATTTGATTCATCCACCTGTCTGCTAAGCTGAGAAAGAAATGCAAGGAACACCTGCCAATCAGACAGTCACTGGAGGATAATGGGATCAAATCTCAGTGCTGTGGGTACGGAAGGGAACGCAAAGGATGGAATTCACAAGCGCCGATGGAGCCTTAATTAACTTCTTGCCACTAGGGGGGTGCCATTTCGACATAGCACAAATGTGTACCCAATTTAAACGGCCTCGTACTCAATTCTTGCTCGTACAATATGCATATTATTCTTACTATTGGATAGAAAACACTAGTTTCTAAAACCGTTGGAATTATGTCTGTGGGTGAAACAGAACTCTCTCTGCAGCGAAATCCATGACAGGAACTGCGAAGGTCTGAAAACTAGGCTCTGCTCTCGGATCAGTTTAAAGCTCTGTATGTATGCTATGGGTCGACATGAACTGCACCCGCCTTCCCCTGGATGTCAGTAACCAATGAGAAGTGGAATGGACTTTCTGCGTAGTTCCCAGAGTTTATAAAAGGCCAAGGAGCGAGAGGACCTATCTTTTCAACGCTCGCCATTACGCAAAGCAAGACCTCAGGATGGCATTTTGGAACGCTCAGTAATCGACCTTAGATATATCCGTCTGTAATTTAATTCGTTATAGGTGTTAGAAACATCATAACGAAGTTATTTTAAACCGAGTTATATCAGTTTATGCGAGTATATTGCTATTTTCGGAATTTCCTTAGTATTGAGTATAAAGATTTGGGCATGCTGTTTGTTATAGCTACTTGTTAGCTGCTACTTCCGAATTTGAACACGACGTTTTACAACCAAGCAACAATTATTTTGGACAAAGGACCACTTCGCCAAGATTCTGATGGAAGCTCGTCCAAAAGTAAGAGCTATTTATGATGATATTCCGTATTTATGTGGAAAAATGTAAACGTATTTGTCCGCCATTATTGCGGCACTAGTCTGGCTGTAACATACACTGTATGTCTAGTAACGTTAATTTTAAAAATCTAACTCAGCGGTTGCATTAATAACTAATGCATCTTTCATTTGATGTCCAACCTGTATTTTTTAGTCAAGTTTACGATCATTTATTGATTAGACTAGGTGCCTTTCCAAGATGGCGCCGGCCAGAATGCATGCCCTGTTGCTACTGATCACATTGTATAACCACGGTTTGTGCTGCTAAATATGCACATGTTCGAACAAAAACTATATGGATTGTGTAATATGTTACAGGACTGTCATCTGAAGAATTCTGAGAAGGTTAGTGAAAAAATGAATAGCGTTTGGTGGTTTATAACGTTATCGCTATTTTTGCCTTGAATCAATGCTGCTGTGTGACTGACTATTGTAGTAAGCTAAGATAATGCTATATTGTGTTTTCGCTGTAAAACACTTAGAAAATCTGACATATTGGCTATATTCACAAGATCTGTGTCTTTCATTTGCTGTACGCTGTGTATTTTTTAAGAAATGTTTTATGATGAGTAATTAGCTAATACACAATGGTCTCTGTAGTTATGCTAGTCATTTTAGTGACAGTTGTGATGGGGGCTGCAATTGTAAACTATGATTTATACCTGAAATATGCAAATTTTTCTAACAAAACCTATGCTATACAATAAATATTTTATCAGACTGTCATCTGATGAGGTTGTTTCTTGGTTAGTGGCTATTTATATCTTTATTTGGTCGAATTTGTGATAGCTACTGATGCAGTAAGAAAATGGTGGAGTATGAGAGTGGTGTCTTTTGCTAACGTGGTTAGCTAATAGATTTACATATTGTGTCTTCCCTGTAAAACATTTTAAAAATCAGAGATGATGGCTTGAATCACAAGATCTATATCTTTCATTTGGTGTCTTGGACTTGTGATTTCATGAACATTTTATTTGATGATATCCCTGTAACTTTAGGCTAGGCTATGCTAGTCAGCTTTTGTGATGGGGGTGCTCCCGGATCCGGGTTTGTGAGGCGTTACAGGTTTTAAGCTGTAAGAAACCTTTCCACTTGAAGACTTATAAACATTACGAGTAATGGAGATCTCTGCTGATAAAATTGAACCCCCTGCACTGAGAAGAAGACAACACACTGTGCGCTAGACGTGCAATGTAGGCTGCATACAGTGATACCTAAAGACTTGCTTATCGTAAGTTGTAACAATATTATTTTACCTTACCCTCAGTAGAATTCTATACTCTACTTTCCCCAAGTAACTTTTATTTTCTATGAGGTAATGATAGAAGAAGTCGAGGCCAACGGGCTACATGTACACTGATAAGACAATTCAAAGGGGGAAATACATACTGAACAACAATATGAAAGCAACATGTAAAGTGTTGGTCCTATGTTTCACGAGCTGTAATAACAGATCCCAGAAATGTTGCATATGCACAAAAAGTTTATTTCTGGTTTACATCCCTGTTAGTGAGCATTTCTCCTTTGCCAAGATAATCCATCCATCTGACAGGTGTGGCATTTCAGAAATGCAGAAATGTCCACCCAAGCTGTTGCCAGATACTTTTATGTTAATTTCTCTACCATAAGCCGCCTCCAGCATTGTTTTAGAGAATTTGGCCGTATGTCCAACTGGCTTCACAACTAAAGACCACATGTAACCATGCCAGCCAGGGCCTCCACATCTGGCTTCTTCGCCTGCGGGATCGTCTGAGACCAGCCACTCAGACGGCTGATGAATCTGTCTCAGGGAAGCTCATCTCCGTGCATCGTTGACCTCACCAGGGTCTAGAGCTGACTGCAGTTCGGCATCGTAACCAGTGGGAAAATGCTCACCTGGCACACAGGAGAAGTATGTTCTTCACGGATGAATACCGGTTTGAACTGTACCGGGCAAATGGCAGACAGCGTTTATGGCGACGTGTGGGCGAGTGGTTTGCTGATGTCAACGTTGTGAACAGAGTGCCCCATGGTAGTGGGGGGTTATGTTACGGGCAAGCATAAGCTATGGACAATGAACACAGTTGCATTTTATTGTTAAATGAACTAAAGTGGAACAATATATTAAATATGCCCATGCTTATCGCCTGCATCCTTCCACATGTCTATTTTCAAAGGACAAAACTAAGAACGACTTCATAGTTAAGAACACTTTATACCACAGCTTTGTTCAATACTCATTTCAGATTGGCTAGAATGGCATTCTAGAATGGACTTTAAAATCAAATCACGGGACAGTTGGAAAAGATATCGGGACAGTTGGAAAAGATATCGGGACAGTTGGAAAAGATATTAGGACACCTTGACGCAATGATATATGATATATGATGCAATATGCGCCTACACATGCAGACGGTGCTTGCTACAAAGTTACAGAAAGCTAAACCAACAAACGCACCAACTGAAATTGGATACATTGTAAACACAGGTCCAACGAGGGAAAAAACGTAGCTAGTTAGCTTTGCAGAGACATATTTCTTTGGAGCATTTGATGACCTAGCATGGTACGAGATGAACATGAATTTCTCCGGTCCCCTCCGCCGCTTTTGCTGTGAAATCCTCCCACATGTTTCGAGTTTGACCAGCTGTTTTCAGGCCAAAAATTGGGCCTTATCAGATAATTGTTATGGATGTATCCAAATGAATGTCAATAGACAACAGCTACTTTGTTGTTATTCTGGCTGCAGAGGTCGTGACTGTGTTAGCCATAGACAGTTGGCTAGCTAACAGCAAGCAAGGAATAAGAATGTTGCCAGCGAGCATGGCAACGGAACGACTGAGTCGCGACACTAGCGACCAAAAGATGAGAAAGTATGAATTTGCTGATATAAATGAAAATATTGAAAATATTGCCGGTAAATGTGTGCTTAATATTGTTTTCTTTGGCAATTATTAGCGGGATAGACAGCTTAAACAAACACAACAGAATACACTTTGCTGTTATTCTGGCTGCAGAGGTCGTGACTGTGTACCTGTAGCTAGTTGGCTAGCTAGCAGCAAGCAAGGGATAAGAACGTTGACACTGAGCATGGCAATGGATCTTAAAGAAAAACTACTGGGGTGCGTCCGTAAATATCAAACTAAATCGAACGAACGACTGGGTCGCGTCTCTAGAAACCAAAAGATGAGAAATTATACATTTACTTATAAAAAAATATATATATCAACAACAACAAAAATGTATTTCTACCAGTAAATCTGTGCTTTTGTATTTTTTTCTTAGTCAACTGTGGTATATGCGGGATAAACGCCTCCGTTCTGTACATTACCTTCGAAAAAAGGAACTCCGTCGTCCATTATTTCCAATGTAATGTACATAACAGTAAGAGTATGAATAACAGTATGAAACAGTATGAAATAAAATGAAACGGATTCTGCAAGAACCAATGTAACTCCTTAAAAACACAGCCTTAATGAACAATCCTTACCTAGCTTTCAGAATTCCCTAATAAATTGGCCCTAAACTAAAGGCATAGAAACCGTAAATGATGTGGTAATATGAAATACAATTATTTCCATGACATAATTACAAAACAATTTTGGACTGACCAATGTAGACATTTTAAAATATATGCAACCTAAAAGTTTTATATAAAAATAATTTGACCTGAAAGCTTTAAGACATCAAAGCAATGTTGAGTGAATCCTATTTGAGCCAGAAAAGGATACTCATATGACAGGTAAGATATACAAAACCTTGCACCGATCCTATCCAACTGGCAATCTCTTAGAAAAAATATAGGAACTATTGGAACCAAGACTTAAAAATAACTGATATGGGCACAAAATGGAGGGAGTGTTGGAACATATAGAATGAAAAAAAACTGTTAATGAAAATGTACCGGTACTCTTAATCCAGTATAAACTAAGGTATGGGATGTATTATACAAGAGACAAAATATTCAAATTCTACAGCACAACGGAAAGTCATATCTTAGGAGTAAAACTGACTCAATAACTTGTGGGAGTGCTATAAAGTCCAAAGGTTATGGGCAGATTTAGAACGCTGGCTGTCAGTCTAAATGAACTTTTAATCCAGCTATCTGAATATTTAAGACATGGCATATGAGGGTCTGGTGAAATACCCAACGGGTAGGACAAAATTATTTGTGTCACATATTGAAGAAGCTATTACTTAAATACTGGAAGTGAAATGATACTCCAATGTTAAGTGAATGGAAGAATCAAATGCTTTATTATTTAAATAATGAACAAATCTGGATACAGAAAGAAACAACATTACAGTATCTGAAGTCATACATGGCAGAGTCTTACAAGCATTGGAAACAACACTGTGTGTGGATACGATGGGAACATGTGGGTCTGAGCAAGTGTGATGTCATTAACCTTTTACTACAGTGGGCTAAATCATGGTCACACGGAGTGTTTCTTGGTAGTCTTTAACTAAATCTACTTTGAAACACACATGGTGATGGGCTTTAAAAGCAGAAGACGCCTGTACCATGTCAGAAATAGAGTGGAAATGTATTCAATTTTGAGATTGCATCACAATATTACACTTTATATACAGTGCATTCGGAAGTACTCAAAACCCTTAACTTTTCCACATTTGTCGCGTTACAGCCTTATTCATAAATGGATTAAATTGTTTTTCATCAATCTACAATACCCCATAATGAAAAAGCAAAAACAGGTGTACACAAAGTTCTCCCATCTCCACAGATGAACTCTGGAGCTCTGTCAGAGTGACCATCGGGTTGTTGGTCACCTCCCTGACCAAGGCCCTTCTGCCCAATTTCTCAGTTTGGCCGGGAGGCCAGCTCTAGGAAGAGTCTCGATTGTTCAGAACTTCTTCCATTTAAGAATGATGGAGGCCACTGTGTTCTTGGGGACCATCAATGCTGCATAAATGTTTTGATACCCTTCCTCAGAGCTGTCCCTCGACACAATCCTGGAGGTCAATGTGAGTGTCAAATTTAGTCAACAACCAAAATGTATTGCTAATTTTCTATGTGAGGCTTATTTGATTGAAGAGAATGTTTCATTAAGATTAGGTTGTTTACTAGTATACTGATATAGGTGGACGCACGTGGCATTCTGGCAACTTTGAGAAAAAACTTTTTATATGGGAGTTGTGACTGTTGTTCACACACGTATCTGCCCTCTCATTGGCTAGAATGTTCCCACCTTATCTTGCCTCTTATTGCCTGCCTTCCTTTGTGGACAATGACTAAAATTGTTAGGGCGGAGACACAAGCATCTCATCATAAAATACACAATCTCTGGTGGAGACTTGATTTTGACATAACTTAAAATTATATATTATTTTGCACAGAACAAAATTAGACATACAGGAAGTATAAAAACAAACCAGAACAACATATTTACTATTTTAGGGGGTAAAAAAAAATGGATTGTACAAAGGCCTTAAAAGACATTGATTGACACATTTTACAGCTTTCTTATTAGAAGAATGTAAAATTATCCTAATATACTGCTCAAACTCCTTATAGAAAACAGTGAATATAGTGATATTTTTATTAGTGAATTTACATTTATGAATTTGAAATTCTGCCACTAGCACAACTATATTTAAGAGGTAAAATAGTTTTTCTTTAAAACTTCTAACAAGTATGAACACAGAAATGAATCACGCAGTTTACCAAATTACGCAAGATTGCATTTCTGGGTTAACAGAGATTAAGGCCTACCTGACACTTTGATCCATCGTTGGTGGTGAGTGCGACACATCTGAAACACGGGGTTCTTGTCCACGATATCCCTTCTCAAATACATTTAAAAAACTCCTTACAACCCCAACTTATTCCCAAGAGAACCATACGACACTCTGTTCATCTGCTCATCACATGGCACTCTGGTTTTAGTGTGCGCCGCTCCGGTATGGACCTGCAGTACGTGGTCGCCGGACTGATTATGTACACACCATAAAGCACAACACAGATTTGTCACAGCAGAGCTGAGCAGCATGCGCTTAGAAATTGATATTGGATTGAAGACGACGAAGGACAATGGTTTATTATTCAGATGAAGAGGGAGCTCTGACTCATGCATTACTCAATGGCTGTCCCATTAAACCCAATCACTAGAGGCAAATAGGAGTGCTGTTTAGGCTATGTAGGTGTGCACAGCAGGGTATGTAGGCTTACTAGATATCATCAATAACAATATACAGTGATTTTTAACATTTTGAAAACATGCAGCTTGAGTTGACGTGCATTCTACAAGTTTAAAGTTCCCAAAATGTGTAGTAATGGGTGTCCTTGACTGATTCATAAATATTCTCCTTGACTGATTTACAATGCATTCTAATAGTATCCAGACCCCTTGACTTTTTCCAAATTTTGTTACATTACAGCCTTGTTCTAAATTGATTTAGATTTGTTTTTGCTCATCAATCTAGACACAATTCCCAATAATGACATAATAAGCTAAAACAGTTTTGAATTTATTTTTGCATATATATTAAAAATACAAAACTGAAATATCACCTTTATATAAGTATTCAGACCATTTCCTCAGTACTTTGTTTAATTTACTTAATACCCATCCCGGATCCGGGAGCATCCTCATCAAAAAAGCTGACTAGCATAGCCTAGCCTAGCCTAACGGGACAGGGATATCATATAATATAATTTTCATGAAATCAAATGTCCAATACAGCAAATGAAAGATAAACATCTTGTGAATCCAGCCATCATTTCCGATTTTAAAATGTTTTACAGCGAAAACACAATATGTATTTCTATTAGCTAACGGTTAGCTGTAACCACAATAGTGGTTGCTCATAGTACTTTCTATAGTAGTACTTGCTCATTTAAATTTTTGATTTATCAATGTTTGTTTTTGTCAGTCAACTTTTTAGAGCACTCTTTGTTTTGTTTTTCATATGCACATGGATATTAGTGTTCTCCGTGCCATCTGTGGCTAGAAGAAGTATACTATTTATTTAGCATTCTTATTTTCTATCACTATTTATTTTCTTTCCTGGATCAGCTGATGATGGTCGCCAATATCACCAGACAACTAGCCTACAGCTAGACACCAATCCGCATCCAATCCGTCCAACATTAAAACTTCTTGTCAATATGGGGGCGCTGTTTTCACTTTGGATAAAATCGTGCCCAAATTAAACGGCCTCGTACTCTGTTCTAGATCATACAATATGCATATTATTATTACTATTGGATAGAAAACACTCAGAAGTTTCTAAAACTGTTTGAATTATATTTGTGAGTAAAACAGAACTCATTTGGCAGCAAACTTCCATACAGGACGTGAAAAATCTGAAAATAAGGCTCTGTTTCAGGGCCTGCCTATTCAACTGGCTTTTATTTATCGATATGTATGCACTTCATACGCCTTCCACTAGATGTCAACAGGCAGTAGAGGTTACAAGAAATTTGTGGAGACTCCAACATAAGTGTATGTAAACTTCCGACCTAAATTGTATCTGATGCTGTCTGGACCAAAAGAGTATGGCATGTCACACTTTTTCTGGCCAGACAGCATCAGAACATTTGCTTTCATATAGAGGGGTGCTGTTTTGCTAGCTTGGATGCTTTCTCTGGTGACATAGTTTCAGCAGAGAGGAAGAGGCGAAGCGAGAGGGTTCTGAGGTTAATGACAGTAGGCCTATAGTTGACTCTTTTTGTTAGAAGCATTCAGTTTTATTATTTTGGATTTCTGTGCCCCTGAGAACTGTATTCATGACGAAACATAATGAATTGTTACGTAGGCATAGTTACACTTTGTTATGCATTTTCCAAGATCTCCAAGATCCAGGAATCGTACAGGGTTTAAGTTCAATGTGCCAAAACAATTGTTAAATGCTTAATAATTACAAATAACACTGTCATAAATGACATTCATGTAAGGAAAGAAAAGTGGTGTTTTATGTCACATGATCTGTGAAGACTCCAAGCATTCATTGAATTATGGACAACTCATGAACTCGGGTGTAAACATGTTTTGATTCAACTCAAGTATTACATTGAATGCAGGCTACCTGTTCTGCGTGTTTTCGTGCGTGTAAAATTGCCTTGGCTGACAGGGTAGGCTACCAGCGGCGGTGTAGGCAGTGGAGGGTAACCTCAAGTTTATCCACTTTTTTCAGATAAATGCATAGAACATATAGTGAGTGTTACTTTTATTGCCTTGATGGCAAACCTACTTTTTTTTACCACTACATCACCGGCTACAGGTAGGCCTATTTAAAGTTCATGGTAATAAAAAACACATTGTAGCCTAGTCTAGAAAATGTAACGTGTTAAACGCATGCCTGCATGGTGGTACGTGACAGACCGCCCTAGAGAGTTATTGACCACGCTGCTGTATTCCCCATGCTTGTCCAGCTCATTCTGGCTGCTGTGGCCTAGGCTACTGGCCTATCTGTGTGCCAGAGAGAAAAATAAGAAGCCGATTAGGTGTGAAAAAACAAAAGAGAGAAGCATCTGGGGTGCACAGAATATTTGGCAATCTGTCACGGACTGTCACGGTCTGTCACGCACCACCATGCAGGCATGCGTTTCCCAATGTTTATACAGTTGAAGTGGCAAGTTTACATACACCTTAGCCAAATACAGTTGAAGTCTGAAGTTTACGTACACTTAGGTTGGAGTCATTAAAACTTCAACCACTCTACATTTTTCTTGTTAACAAACTATAGTTTTGGCAAATTGGTTAGGACATCTACTTTGTGCATGAAACAAGTAATTTTTCCAACATTTGTTTACAGAGAGATTATTTCACTTATAATTCACTGTATCACAATTCCAGTGGGTCAGAAGTTTACATACATTAAGTTGACTTTAAACAGCTGTCCTTAAACAGCTTGAAAATTCCAGAAATGGCTTCAGAAGCTTCTGTTAGGCTGATTGACATACGTTGAGTCAATTGGAGGTGTACCTGTGGATGTATCTGAAATGTAAATTGCGAGAGTCCCTGTTTCCAGGGGCCTTTAGAACATCACCCACACCACAAGCCTACTGAGGGCCTTTCAATATTGGTATTTTATTGGCTGACCGGGGCCTCAAGGCCTGGAGCAGCCTGGTCTAGTGACAATGCCCACCACAACCTTGGATGAGCATGTGTCACACAGAATCATTGTTGTCATGTGATCGACATTCACTGGTCTCCAGTAGTTGAGAAATGGCTTATTCTACTAATAACACTGCAATGTTTCTGACTGTCATTTTGATAACAACATAGAGAGTTGGAGACAGCTTCAGATAAATACTAAAGGTTGTCGGGCCTCCTGCGATTCCCTCGTGGAGTTTTCTCAGTCTCCACGTGGATTGTAATTGCTCTGACGGTTCTTTTTAACCTATTTTTATTAACGAACTCAGCGGGAGTGCTAAAGGTGACAGTTTGTAGCCTATTCTTAATTACTGTGTTCTCTAGTTAAACTCACAGAAGATACTTTTATCACACAGAAAGACAAATAACATTGAGCCATATGTCATATGGTTTTATTATTGACAAATGGGTGTTAAAGATAACACCAGGATTTGAGCATAAATTATAAGAAAGTATAGTTGCTAGCAGAGTTGGGTAGGTTACTTTCAAAATGTAATCCGTTACAGTTACTAGTTACCTGTCCAAAATTGTAATCAGTAACATAACTTTTGGATTACCCATCTCAGAAATGTAATCTTATTACATTCCTTGACTTTTAGATTAATTTTCCCTAGAGAGGCATTAGAAGACAAAAATGTATGTTACAAATTGGACAACATCTATTGCAGGATAAATGAATGGTAAAGTTTACGTAGCTGGCCATATATGGATGTAAAATGTTACTTTATGGGTTGGTTATGTAGGCTTCTTATAACCCATCAATTTCTACTACATATAATACTACGATTAAATTATATTATTAGATTAAAAAACAAAGTCTATTAGAATTCCAGTCATTCCAGTCATTCCCTTGATCTTCAAGAATTGGACTTGGAAATATGGAACTATAGATTAGCCAAATGATTTTACCTGAGCATGTCCCCAAAACCAACGATTTATTAGCCAGCCCTACTCTGTTGTTTATGTTTTTAACCATGTTATGAGACTATACAGTGTTTGTTTACATTTACAATGTTTACAAACGTTGGAGTAAAACAAGCTTATATTTTGGGTTCTCATGGACCGTGACAGTTGAACTAAGCTCATAAGTTATATTCTTCAAGAATCAATGGATATATATATATAGTACCAGTCAAATTCTGGACAAAAATACTCTTTCAAGGGTTTTTCTTTATTTTTACTATTTTCTATATTTACAGTGGCTTGTGAAATTATTCCCTCCCCTTGGCATTTTTCCTATTTTATTGCCTTACAACCTGGAATGAAAATTGATTTTTTGGGGGTTTGTATTATTTGATTTACACAACATGCCTACCACTTTGAAGATCCAAAATATTTTTTTTTGTGAAGCAAACAAGAAATAACAAAAAAAGAAAAAAAAACATGGGCATGCAGAACTATTCACCCCCCCAAAGTCAATCATTACTTTAAGAAATGAAGTACAGTCAATCTGGAAAATTTAGAGAACTTTGAAAGTTTCTTCAAGTGCAGTCGCAAAAACCATCAAGCGCTATGATGAAACTGGCTCTCATGAGGACCGCCACAGGAAAGGAAGACCCAGAGTTACCTCTGCTGCAGAGGATAAGTTCATTAGTTACCAGCCTCAGAAATTGTATCCTAAATAAATGCTTCACAGAGATCAAGTAACAGACATCTCAACATGTACTGTTCAGAGGAGACTGCGTGAATCAGGCCTTCATGATTGAATTTCTGAAAAGAAACCACTACTAAAGGATGCCAATAATAAGAAGAGACTTGCTTGGGCCAAGAAACACGAGCAATGGACATTAGACCGGTGGAAATCTGTCCTTTGGTCTGATGAGTTCAAACGTGAGATCTTTGGTTCCAAACGCCGCGTCTTTGTGAGACGCAGAGTAGGTGAATAGATGATGTCTGCATGTGTGGTTCTCACCGTGAAGCATGGAGGAGGAGGTGTGATGGTGTGGGGCTGCTTTGCTGGTGACACTGTCTGTGATTTATTTAGAATAAGGCACACTTAACCAGCATGGTTACCACAGCATCCTGCAGCGATACGCCATCCCATCTGGTTTGTGGTTAGTGGGACTATAATTTGTTTTTCAACAGGACAATGACCCGACCCAACACTCCTTCACGCTGTGTAAAGGCTATTTGAGCAAGAAGAAGATTGAGGGAGTGCTGCATCAGATGACCTGGCCTACACAATCCCCCGACCTCAACCCAATATAGTTGGTTTGGGATGAGTTGGACAGCAGAGTGAATGAAAAGCAGCCAACAAGTGCTCAGCATATGTGGGAACTCCTTCAAGACTGTTGGAAAAGCATTCCAGGTGACGCTGGTTGAGAGAATGCCAAGAGTGTGCAAAGCTGTCAAGGCAAAGGGTGGCTATTTTGAATAATCTCAAATATATTTTGATCTGTTTAACACTTTTGTTTGGTTACTACATGATTCCATATGTGTTATTTCATAGTTTTCATGTCTTCACTATTATTCTACTGTCACGGCATTCAGAGGAAGAAGGTGAGGACCAAGGTGCAGCGTGATACGTGTTCATATTACTCTAAACTGAACACTAAATACAAAATAGCAAAAGGAATAACCGAAACAGTTCTGACAGGTGATACAAACACTAAACAGAATATAACCACCCACAACTAACAGTGGGAAAACAGGCTACCTAAGTATGGTTCTCAATCAGAGACAACGATAGACAGCTGCCTCTGATTGGGAACCATACCAGGCCAAAACATAGAAATACAAAACCTAGACATACAAACATAGAATGCCCACCCACATCACACCCTGACCAATACAAAGCAATCTACGGTCAGGGCGTGACATCTACAATGTAGAAAATTGTAAGAAGAAAGACAAACCCTTGAATGAGTAGGTTTTCTAAAACTTTTTGACTGGCAGTGCATGTATAATTTATATATATATAAGTCCAAAAATGGATGTAGCAACTACAGATTGCCCCTTTAAGTCTATTCAGAGTGAGAGCATGTGTCCTTTAGGCCTATGGATTTTGTTTTATCAGCATGAATTAAATGCTTTTATTACATAGGTTTGGATCTGCACTATGCAGCTGTTGCAAGAGGGGATTTTTCAATGGCTGCCCACTGGTTTAAAAAACAATGATTGAAAAGCAGCTTAAACTTTTTCAATTCAACCATTATTGGGTTCAAATACACATTTAGATTTGAGAACAGCCATCCACAACAACCTCAATCCGTACGGTGCAAATAGCTAAATGAGAGAGCAGCAGTGTGATTCACATCAATGCGCCATGTATATATCAATAATAAGTGATATCCATATCGCCGTAGACTACACCACTGCTGTCATCCTTACCTCCAAGCCTTTATTCATGTTGAATCATCTTTGGATGCCGACAGCAGTCGCACCATTGGAAGATATATCTTAGACTGTAGCCTACAAAAGCCTATTCCTGCTCTTTTCCCACGATCCATCAAACACGTTTGGTGTGTCATCATAGTGGTCTCTGACATGTGGTCAGACTCGCTCAGGTGGAACAAACTTAAACCTGCGCCTTTTTTCAATGCTCTTTTGATTGTCATTGAGAAAACAGAGAAGTGTGAAAGATATTTTTTCATCTAGTTTTTCAAAAGTGTCTGTAATCTGATTACAATATTTTTGCCGGTAACGGATTAGTTACAGTTTTTTTGTAATCCCTTACATGTAATCCATTACTCCCCAACCCTGTTCGCTAGTAACCGAATGTTGAGATCCTTTATTGAATGTAGCTTGCCAAAATAGAAAGTAGGCCTATCCATCACAATACAATAGTGGTGAACACAGAATCTTGATCTTGATAAATGGTCATCAGTATGGAGTCCACTCAGTGATAACCTCCAGTGGGCATGATCAGTCAGCAACATGTCACTATGTTACGCTGACATAACAGTATGTGATTCAGTCTCATAGGAACTCAATCCACTGTTCATGACGCTGATAGTAATATCACATAAATGGTGATGACATTTACATCATAGCTGTACATTTTTCAGGTCGTTCATCAATCCAATGGTGAAAAGGAAAAATGTGAGTCCCAAATGGCAACCTATTTCCTATACAGTATTAGTGGACTACTTTTGACCAGAGAACTATGGGCCCAGGTCAAAAGTAGTGCACTATATAGGAAATAGGCTACTCGCTACTACCCTTTCCTGACTTTGGGGGTAAAGTGGATTATGGGTAAATCCACGGGAACAAAACCTTGCTTAACCATGTCTGCATTTCCTTTGTGAGGTTCTGATGCTGGAAACCGTTTCCCGATGAGGGACTAACCCCCATTCTAACTTCAGCGAGTTAAGCGAAACTATGCTGCATCAATGGTTTAACCAGCATTCTTCTATTCAAGACTATGAGGAAGCAAACTAAACTGGCTCTGAAAACGGTACCATGATAAATCACTCCACTCAGACTGTAGCTGTTTGACATCTTGTCTATCATTTATTACAGAACATTTTTCAGTTAGTCCCTCAGGTATACTATGCACACTGTGTATGTGTGAGCAAGAGAGATGACCCTCAGAGGATACAGGGTGCCGATGTGTGAATGTAACTGTGTGTGTGTGTATGTGTCTATAAACTACAACTCAGTAATCTACAGTATGCAATGTAAACAGTGACCTAACCGTGTGGCTGTTTTAATGTGTATACACAACAGGCCCTGTTTTCACCAAGCCCGGATCCATCTGGGCCCTGAACAGGTGGACCTTTCTTCTCTGTGCTCCGTGTACCCAGGGGAACAGGTTTAATGTGGACACACAGCTTCCTCTCTGGATCAAACAGTCAGGGATCACGGGCTAAAGATTGGTGAACACAACACGCTACAGTATACACAGAGTGCTAGTGCATGCACCAAATCTCCTCTTTCCATATAAGGCAAAACCCAGAAAAATTTTGTAAAAGCCTTCACCCCATGCTAAAATTCAAACATGTAAGGGCTCTATTCAATTCGTATCACGGAAGTTCAGCATTACAGCATGATTGAAATTTAAAGACAATGTTCCCGTGTTAGCGAAGACTGCATTCACGGAAACAATGCATATGTCGGCTCAATCGGAATTGACCTTAAAATGTATATTCAGTGATACAGATTGAATAGAACCCTAGTTGGTACAAAGCATCATGTATCACCTCAAGGAAGAAGGAAAGTATTTTTGACCTATCATACAGTATATTACAAAACGCTATCCTTAGAGCAATCATTTCAAACTGAGCTCAATAATCCCTACTCAAAATGCAGAACTTTCAACTTTCACTTCACAGTGAAACGATAAACAGGGGTGCTGGGTCGGAAACCAGATAACAAAAACAAATGTGATTTAATCATTAATCTGACGTTTTAGGAATACAATTCAATGGAAATAACTTATAACAAATAAATGAACTCAGTAAAAAAAGAAACGTCCCTTTTTCAGGACCCTGTCTTTCAAAGATTATTCCTAAAAATCAAAATAACTTCACAGATCTTCATTGTAAAGGGTTTAAACACTGTTTCCTATGCTTGTTCAAGGAACCATAAACAATTAATGAAAACGCACCTGTGGAACGGTCGTTAAGATACAAACAGCCTACAGATGGTAGGCAATTATGTTCACAGTTATGAAAACAGAACACTAAAGAGGCCTTTCTACCGACTCTGAAAAACACCAAAAGAAAGATGCCCAGGGTCCCTGCCCCCAAAGTCAATACTTTGTAGAGCCACCTTTTGCAGCAATTACAGCTGCAAGTCTCGGGGTATATCTCTATAAGCTTGGCACATCTAGCCACTGGGATTTTTTCCCATTCTTCAAGGCAAAACTGCTCCAGCTCCTTCAAGTTGGATGGGTTCCGCTAGTGTACCGCAATCTTTAAGTCATACCACAGATTCTCAATTGGATTGAGGTCTGGGCTTTGACTAGGCCATTCCAAGACATTTAAATGTTTCCCCTTAAACCACTTGAGTGTTGCTTTATCAGTATGCTTAGGGTCATTGTCCTGCTGGAAGTTGAACCTCTGTCCCAGTCTCAAATTTCTGGAAGACTGAAACAGATTTCCCTCAAGAATTTCACTGTATTTAGCACCATCCATCATTCCTTCAATTCTGACCAGTTTCCTAGTCCCTGCCAATAAAAAACATACCCACAGCATGATGCTGCCACCACCATGCTTCACTGTGGGGCTGTTCTCGGTTTGATGAGAGGTGTTGGTTTTGCGTCCGACATTTTTTCCTTCGTGGCCAAAAAGCTAAATTTTAGACTAATCTAACCAGTGTACCATCTTCCATATGCTTGGGGAGTCTCCCACATGTCTTTTGGCAAACACCAAAGACGTTTGCTTATTTTCTTCTGGTCAATCTTCCATAAAGCCCAGCTCTGTGGAGTGTATGGCTTAAAGTGGTCCTATGGACAGATACTCCAATCTCTACTGTGGAGCTTTGCAGCTCCTTCAGCGTTGTCTTTGGTCTCTTTGTTGCTTCTGATTAATGCCCTCCTTGCCTGGTCTGTGAGTTTTGGTGGGTGGACCTCTCTTGGAAGGTTTGTTGTGGTGCCATATTCTTTCAATTTTTTTTAAATAATGGATTTAATGGTGCTCGGGGGGGGGGGATGTTCAAAATTTTGGATATTTTTTACAACACAACCCTGATCTGTACTTCTCCACAACTTTGTCCCTGACCTGTTTGGAGAGCTCCTTGGTCTTCATGGTGCCACTTGCTTGGTGGTGTTGCATGCTCTGGGGTCTTTCAGAACAGGTGTATATATACTGAGATCATGTGACACTTAAATAAAGTCCACCTGTGTGCAATCTAACTAATTATGTGACTTCTGAAGGTAATTGGTTGCACCAGATCTTATTTAGGGGCTTCATAGAAAAGGGGGTGAATACATATGCACGTACCACTTTTTCATTTTTATTATTATTTAATTTTTTAAAACAAGTTATTTTTTTCATTTCACTTCACCAATTTGGACTATTTTGTGTATGTCCATTACATGAAATCCAAATAAAAATCAGTTTAAATTACAGGTTGTAATGCAACAAAATAGGAAAAAAGCCAAGGGGGATGAACACTTTTGCAAGGCACTATATGCCCCTCTGGTGGGAGCTAAACAGTTATCATCTGTGGATTGAGAGTTCAAAAGCATGAGTTAAACTTTGGACCCCTCGATCGAATCCAAAGCTTCCTGGTTCCCAGCCAATCCCTGTGGCCTAACTCTCCTGTTAATTAACCGATTGGAGATTCACATCCAATAAGATCACAGACCATTAGGGAAATTATGCTCCCTGATTCGTCAGTCGTCAGGAACGGCCTCGTCCATCCATTTCATATATGGCAGGCTCCCGTCCTCAACTGGAAAACTCAGCACCTCTGGAGTCTCATAGGGATGGACAGACCTGGGGTGGAGGGAAGGAACAACATAGACATTAGGCAAATTAGCATCCCTACTGCCTTCCTGAGACCTGAAGTACTGTTGCCCTGGACCCATAAATGCTTTGGCTTTACCTGACATGTAACTGCTTGGGATGATTTCTAAAGGAACCAAATGTAACTTACTTGACAAAGTCTGTGACCCTCTGGATCTGCGAGGTCCTCGTCTTCACAAACTACAATGCAGATAAGTCCCTGTTATCACTCTGGAAAGTTGGCTTCAACTCATAGCGTAATCTTGAGAGACTTAAAAGCTCTGACAAATAACCTTACCATCAGAATTTCCGTTGCATCTTGAATCTCTCCTTTCCAGTAATACCTATGGGACAATACAAAAAAACTTTGGGACATACAGTAGGAAACTGTACACACAGTGAAAAGTATACTTCTGTGTAGTGTGACAGGCTGTATCACATCCGGCCGTGATTAGGAGTCCCATAGGGCGGCACACAATTGGCCCAGCGTCGTCCGGGTTTGGCCGTCATTGTAAATAAGAATTTGTTCTTAAATGACTTGCCTAGTTAAATAAAGGTTAAATCAAAAATATAAAAGAATACACACTCAAATATAACGGTTCTAAATAGTACCAGATAGAGGTTCTTTGGCTTGTAACCAGTACCTAGAAATTAACACCCACCACCTGCCAAATGCAGGTAGATTTTGACATTGGCAGGTAAAAGCCAATTCATGCTTGATCCGAAAAGGTGGTTGGAGGCGCTATATGGATGGTGTGACGCAAATGCAGAGCCTCCAGAGGCACACAAAGGCCAAAATGAGCTCTGTACCGCATCGCCGTGCACCTCTCATATTTTGTACCAATGCGGAGGGCTCCGTATAGCTCCACATTGACATGATTGGTTGACGGTAGTTGGGGTAGGAGATCCTGCATAAACACAAACTCACTTCCTCGACAACTTCATTCACAACAGCTCTTAGCTGCAAAGCGCAAGAAATATGAATGCACTGACTTCAGCAGTGGACATATGTGACCCGATTCAGGAAACTAGGTATATATCGCAAGTCATGACTTCACAGGAGAGACGTTTGGACGTAAAAAAATATGTTTTTTATCAAAATGTGTTTTTTTGGCAGAATTGCCTTCTTGATAACCAACTTTTATGTTATCTGTAAATATGAATAAAGTTGTTAAATTACAAGCCCAGTGGGTTTAGCCAAAGAAAAAGTCAGGAACCTTCCCACTAGCCATGATTGGCTGAGATAATGAGTGGGTTGGACATGCAGAGAAATTAGTTTCAGATTGATCTGCGGCGTAGCATCTTGTGTGTATAAAATTAGCTGGTGTTATGTGTAGATAATCCTTTCCACTGCAGTTTAAAAAAAAATATATAACGTTAGCCATGGATAACTGCAAATATGTTGCTACTGCTCTCAATAACATTGCTGCCCTGAATTTATCGGGCACTATCAACAAAGATCAGTGGAAAAAAGTTTTGGACTAATTTCTGGAGGACGATCGTGGCATGCTGACTCTGATTATGAAAATGAATCAGATGAGAAATGTAGGTAAAACATTCCCTGATTTAGGTAAAAACATTTTCATTGAAGAAGACATTGTAGATTCATTTACGTGTATGAAGTGTGGGTAGCGTTAGTGATGTTTTCTCAGAATGCCATTTTGCATGGCTAGTTATAGCCTAATGTTAGCTAGCTAACATTGAACCTATTTGGTTAACTTTAGCTAGCTATGACAATCGGATTGTATTGCTAGGTTAAAGCCTGCTGTTAGCTAGCCAGCTGAAGTTCGATGGCTGCTTGCTAATTAACATTGAACCTATTTGGTTATCTTTAGCTATCTATGACAATCGGTTTGTATTGCTAGTAACATTACTTTATGGATTGGGATTTAAGTTTTTTTTTTTAATTGCTAGCTAACGGTAACAGTACATGTCTAAACTAGCTTAACGTTAGCGGTGGTTAGATAGCTGGCTTGCTAGCTAACATTAACTTACGTGTATGAAGTGTGTGTAACGTATTGTAATGAAACAGCTCTTTATTCTGATAGGAACAGCACAAAATTGCACGTCATGCAATGCACGGCTCACCATCCAACTCTGCACTCACGCACGCTGGTTTGGTGCTTGTCGTTACACTACTCCCTCCTTTCAAAGAGCGCGTCCTCGCGCTAGCTTGCGACTCTACGTCTTACAGGAACGCGCTCACCGGCCAAGCACACGCACTGTCGTGGATGCAAGGTCCGATCACTTCTGACACCAGTGTAATGAAACAGCAAGGAGCCCGTGGTCCGGAGCGCTATCGACTGTGCCGCAAAAGCATGCTCGTGCGGCAGAGTCACAGGCACTATAAATCACAGGCACTATAAATTAAAAAACCCTGTAGCTAGGAACACTTTTCCAGCTGCGTCATGCGCGTGGAGGACACCGACCCGCACTTGTTCCAAGCATTAGTGTTGGGAGTAATCTTTCTCCGGTCATGTTAAGACTCGTTATAGGAGTTAAAAACATCATAAGGTAGTTAATTTAAAGTGTTTTATAGCAATTTATATCCGTTTAGTGCGATTTTGGGACATTTATTTCTGAGACGCTGTGAATCTCTGGGCACGCTTCCAGTTCATCCCGAACGCAGTTGGCATTTCCACATGGCAAGAGGACAGCTTTCCACCAAAAGACGATTAGACCCAAGAAAGGATCCTTTGCCCAAGATACTGATGGAAGAACAGCTCAAAGTAGGACATTTTTATTATGATAAATCGTGTTTCTGTCGAAAAATGTTAGTGGCTTAGGACGCCATCTTTTTTGACGTAGCTTCGCTTGGCGCAAACTGTATTGAAAAGTAAGGATAATTTAAAAAATGTAATTCCGCGATTGTATTAAGAATTAAATTGTCTATCAATCGCTGTCCACCCTATATTTTTTAGTCACGTTTATGAGTATTTATGTATACGAGTAGATCACTGTCTAATATGGCGCACGGACATTTTCTCACCAGCTGGGCTACATTTCCCATTGTCTAACCATGATTTTGGTGGCTAAATATGCACATTTTCGAACAAACTGTATATGTATGTTGTAATGTGATGTTACAGGGGTGTCATCTGAAGAATTCTGAGAAGGTTAGTGAAAAAAATAATATATTTTGGCGATGTTTACGTTATCGCTCTCTTTGGCTAGAATCAATGCTGGGGTAATGTTTGCACATGTGCTATGCTAATATAACGATTTATTGTGTTTTCGCTGTAAGACACTTAGAAAATCTGAAATATTGTCTGTATTCACAGGATCTGTGTCTTTCGATTAGTGTATGCTGTGTATTTTTACGAAATGTTTGATGATTAGTAGTTAGGTAAACGCGTTGCTCATTGTAATTATTCTAGTCCATTTGTGACGGTGGGTGCAATTGTAAACTATGCCATCTACCTGAAATATGCACATTTTTCTAACAAAACCTATCCCATACCATAAATATGTTATCAGACATTTTTTTTTTTTTTTCTTGGTTAGGGGCTATAAATATCTTAGTTTAGCCGAATTGGTGATAGCTACTGGTGTTGGTGGACAAATAAAAGATGATGGATTATGCTAATGTGTTTTTAGGTAATAGATTTACATCTTTACATATTGTGTCTTCCCTGTAAAACATTTTAAAAATCAGACATGTTGGCTGGATTCACAAGATCTGTGTCTTTCATTAGCTGTATTGGACTTTAATGTGTGAAAGTTAAATATTTAAAAAAAAAATTTGGGGGGAATTTCGAGGCTCTGCCTTTTCAGTGGGGGTGGGGGGAGTGTGCCGTAGTCCTAGACAGGTTAACATAAGGAATTTGAAATTATTTATACTTTTGATACTTTATTTTTTAAACCAAATACTTGTAATCAAGTATTTTACTTAAAGTTTCTATTGTTACATTTACTCAAGTATGACAATTTAGCACTTTTTTCCACCACTGGATGTAGCTGGTGGTTATAGCATTTATTTCACATGACCCATCAATTTGTGTATCTGTGCTAGCGTCACCTATTATTTTTATCTGGACACTTTCTGTTTACCTGGAATTTTTCCTTATTGTAGGCTAATACCACTTTTAGTCTTAATCTTTACTACACTGCTCACCGTTTAGCACATGACCTCACATGTGAATCCTTAAAGAGATGGGTGGGGCTGGCTTAAGAGAGTGTGAACAATGTTGAATGGGTGTAGACAAAGGAGAGCCCTTTTCTCAAAAGTGAGTTTACAAGTTTATCAAATTTCAAAGAATAATTACTTTCCCATTGTTCCTCAAAAATGTAGTGTATGATATACCATTTTCTAGCTCTGAGTTTCTACTTTTTACCAAGTAAAAAAAATACAATTTCAAATTTTGCTACATAAAACCGATTTGAGTCGGTCAGGCATATCACTGTAAATGCTGCATGGCCAATCCAGCGATCTCGGAATGACCATGCAGTGCCTTTCAGATGTTAAATTCACCAGTCACATTAGCGGGTGGTCAGGGCTCCCCAGAGTGAGCATTTCACTCACATTTGTTAATAAAAATAGTCAAGTATTATCACAAATAGTAAAATAAATGCTGCAGGAGCTGTTTTCAAAGTATTTCTGACGTTTTGTTTCATAGCTGGTTAATTAATCGCACAAAGTCAAAGAACTACGAATCCGATTTAGCCTATTCCACCTCGCGCTGCAACACTGCCTCGCTGGCTGTGCACACATGAAGAGCTGAGTAAAAGATTCATTTTTAGAAATGCTGAGCACAGGCATAAAAGTTGGTCTAATTTACTTGAAGTGAAAGTCTACTGAAGTGAGACTTTGTCCTTGTGTTTCTTGGCTATTTAAAAGCTTTTGTTCACAAGCTAAGTTTTTTCTATGTTTGAGTTTCAACTGCTAGGGAAGAAAAGACAATGCTTCTACTTGTTAAACTCAATCTCACAGGCACAAATATGTCTCTAGTCGTGCAACCACGGTAACCCTCCGCCCTTACACTGGCAGATTAACATTTTTGTCTCATCTGTGATATTTTGCTTGAAATAATTAGGTCACAAAAATTGTAATAAATTAAACAATATTGCACATTACTTCTTACTAGTAATACATGTATTGTTTTAGAAACAGTACAAAGCGTCCTAATACATTTTGGGGTGTTTTGTTGGTGTAATATTAGCGGGAGAAAAAATATTTTGGGTTGTAAAAAATCTGAGTGGCTGCCATCTTCCTGGACTATAAAGCAAATGTTATGCCCTGCTTGTAACCACAGAGTAACCCTTTTTGGTGCTATAAAAGAACTATACATTTTTTTTCTAAAAAGGACCAAAAATGGGTTCCACTATGGTTACCTTTTGTGGGGCTATATAGAACCCTTTTTTATGGTTCTTTATAGAACCTTTATGGATAAAGGTTCTATAAAGAACCTTTCTCAATCTGAATGGTTATTTTTAGATCCTTTTGAAGAAAAATACATGTTTTTTATTCTGGTCAGCCATATTATATTATTACAATTCCATACATGTTATTATTGTGTTAATTGACAAGTTGAATGAAGTGAGCTACATCTGGAACAGCTGGGGGTCCAGGAGGAGAGAATTGAGAACCACTGACTGACACAAGGCCATACGTGAGTCTTTCACAAGAGACCATCTTTGCCCATAGTCATAGATAATGTCATTCTATAACACAACACATTAGTTGAACTGGAATAAAACACTCATGGTTGCACAAAACGTTAGTCTCAAGTCAAGCAGGACTTTCAGTAACAGACACAGCCACTTTGATTGACAGCTGGCCAATATCCACAGTTTCTCTACAGTGACACAAGTCACACAATGGCCTGCTAATTTGAGGGTTTGGCACTTGTTTCTGGCCTGGTGGCTGTCGCTGTATCTTACTCCATTGATCTTTCTCTTCTCTTAGACCATGAATAAGAATGTATGGTCTGTTCTCATAGAGGCTTGTCAATGTTTAAACAGCTACTCAACTAGGTGTTACTGAAGTTACACTTTCAGGAAATAGAACAGCTTGACCTGCTACTGAAATAGTTACGTATCAATCAGTTGAAGGCTGAGTTAAAGGAGATACCCAGCAGGTAGCCTAGTGGTTAGAGCATTGGACTTGTAACTGAAATGCTGCAAGATCGAATCCCTGAGCTGACAAGATAAAAATCTGTCATTCTGCCCCTGAACAAGGCAGTTAACCCACGGTTCCTAGGCCGTCATTGAAAATAAGAATTTGTTCTTAACTGACTTGCCTTGTTAAATAAAGGTCAAATAAACTTCCAGTCATTGCGCTCTGTCCTTATCTGACCTTCTTTTGGTGGCTCAATGACATTGTGAATTCAACTTATAGATAATTAACTATTTTAGGAGCAGGTCACTGCTGTTCTGTTTCCTGAAAGTGTAAATTCAGTAGCACCTTGTTGAGTAGCTGGTAAAACATTAACAAGCCTCTATGAGAACAGAACACACTTTCTTATTCATGGCCAATGCATTTACAGGCTTACACACTTTAGATTGAAACTTTCTCACTCTCCTGTGGTAATGTGAGTCATTTAAATTCAGTCAAGTAACCACAATAGTGATTTCCTTAGCAACGGGTACCCATACTCAAGAAGTGCATGCATGCCAGCTAGCCCGACAGTACTTACATCGTAGAAGTCCTGGGCAGAATATTGATGCATGCTGCCATCCTCCTCTCCATAAGGGCTCTGTGGACGAGAGGGGGAAGGAGGAGAGAGACATCAATTAAAACACTTATGGACATGATCTGGTTATGTTGAGGATGTGTTGTTTCTAATTTTGAAAAAAAATATCAAATGTAAAATCAAATGTATTTATATAGCCCTTCTTACATCAGCGGATATCTCAAAGTGCTGTACAGAAACCCAGCCTAAACCCCCAAACAGCAAGCAATGCAGGTGTAGAAGCACGGTGGCTAGGAAAAACTCCCTAGAAAGGCCAAAACCTAGGAAGAAACCTAGAGAGGAACCAGGCTATGAGGGGTGGCCAGTCCTCTTCTGGCTGTGCCGGGTGGAGATTATAACAGAACATGGCCAAGATGTTCAAATGTTCATAAATGACCAGCATGGTCAAATAATAATAATCACAGTAGTTGTCGAGGGTGCAGCAAGTCAGCACCTCAGGAGTAAATGTGAGTTGTATTTTCATAGCTGATCATTAAGAGTATCTCTACCGCTCTTGCGGTCTGTAGAGAGTTGAAACCAGCAGGACTGGGACAGGTAGCACGTCCGGTGAACAGGTTAGGGTTCCATAGCCGCAGGCAGAACAGTTTAAACAATTGAGAACATTTCCTCAATACTACTGCGAAAATGAAATCTGTCTTACCTATTTTTGTTTTACCAGCATGTCACCTGTGCAACTAGAGGAGATACAACTCAAGATCACCTTTACTCCGCACACAGAAACGTAAGTTCTCCCTCGCACTCTAACAAGAAGTACCAGTGATGCGCTCAATACGGAAGTGATCCTATGAAGCGGATGCTATGTACAGGACTGTTTCGCTAGCACACTCTGCAATATGTTCTGGGATTCATCCCAAAAACATTGAGGAGTTTACCACATCAGTCACCGGCTTCCTTAATAAGTGCATCGACGATTTCGTCCCCACAGTGACAGTACGTACATATCTCAACCAGAAGCCATGGACATTCCAACATCCCAAGAATGCCAAAGTAACCACTCTAAATGACTACCTCATAGCACTCACATCTGTAGGCATGAAATGTCTTGAAAGCCTATTCATGTCTCCACATCAACACCATCATCCCAGACATCCGTGACCCATTCCAATTCGCATACCTCACTAACAGATCCACAGATGATGCAATCCCTATTGCACTCCACACCAGAACTGGGCGGAAAATGTGCATGAGTGTCAGGGTTGTGTGCGGCGAAGTAGCAGAGTCAAATGCAGGACACAGGTGTTGAGCGAAACACAAAACGTTTACTCAAAAATCACAGCAAAATTCCACAAAGGGAATAATTACAAAACATCATAAGAAATAACAACAACCACTAACGTAACAAACAATCACGGACAAAACAGAAATGAAAGCCAGAGGGTTAAATAGGGAACATAATAGGGGAATTGAAACCAAGTGTGTAATTATGCAGACAAAACAAAACGAAACAGAAAAATGGATCGGTGGTGACTAGAAAGCCGGTGACGTCGACCGCCGAACACCACCCGAACAAGGAGAAGGGCCGACTTCGGCGGAAGTCGTGACAATGAGTTTCAGGTCCCTGTATTAGGGTAAAACTAGATCCTCAAAATAAGGCCTTATGAAATATTTGTATTTTGTATTTTATTCGCTTTGATTCTTACTTGGTGAAATCCATTGGACAGAAAATGGATGAATGTCACAACCATTTCTCTGTCCTTAACAAATACAGTCATGGGTGGTAACTCTACAATTTAACCGAAAGGAAAGGCACGGTGGGAAATATTTGACTACGGCTTTAGACTAAGCAGTGTATTAATTTAAAACTGTTCCGGTGCCTATATGTCAGTGTTAATTTGTTTTATTTTAACAGTGGAGAATTTGCTCTGCAGCATAGTGTCAAAACGTATTTATACTTATCTGTGGATAATATCATTGGTTGGTTGGTTGGGTTTACTTGATTATCTACACCTGGGAATGGAAATGAAAATAATACTCATATAGAAACAGACTTCATCTGTCCCAATCCAACGGACAGACGTTAAACTCAACTTCGTGGCCCATGGCAGACTGGACACTCACAAGGCGTAAGAGATTGGGGAGGCAGTCTGGGCAGCCTTCATCTATCCAAGAAGATTCAATCCAGTTATCAAACTCTTTTGCCCCCCTTGATGCCGGACCTACCAGCCCAGGGAGGGGGAAGGAGGAGAGAGACATCAATTAAAAGCACGGATCCTGGGTGTTTACCAATAGCCGGCGGCCGCCCAGTGGCACCTCCCTCACGGCCACGGCAACCACAGTTCAACAGGTTGCTTCCCCATCGGATTCCATCACGACCACCATCATGGTGGGCAGCTCGATGGTGAGAGATTTTGGCCTGCCTATGATCTGTGGACCGACCAAGGTCCACTGTCACCAAGGAGCATGTGTCCATGACAATTCCCTCCTGCCCACGGTTCTGGCCAACTACTCTAACATTGAGGCCATCGTCACTCACATACAGTAGGTTTAACAAACTTCGTTTTTGGCGATCTGAGGGAGGACAACAAACATGTTGTAAACATGCTCGCTAGCACAGGGAAGATAATAATACTCTCTGTTCCCCTCCCGTGCTACCGAAGGGGTTCGGAACGTTTCAGCCGACTCATTGCCCTGAACAATTATTGCCTGATTAACAAGAACCTGATCAACAGGAATGTCTGTTTTTGTGACAACTTTGATTTGCTGTGGGAGAAACCAGCACTTTTTAACAGAGACAGGATTCACCCTAGCCGTAGGGGTTCCAGGATTATTTCCAGCTGTTGGATTCTAGCTTGAAATATACTTATTCACGTCACCATACTAGAATTTATTGATTAATTTACATGTACACTACCCGTCAAAACTTTGGGGTCACTTAGAATTGTCCTTGTTTTTGAAAGAAAAGCCAATTTTTTGTCCATTAAAATAACATCAAATTGATCAGAAATATAGTGTAGACATTGTTAATGTTGTAAATGACTATTGTAGATGGAAACGGCAGATTTTTTTATGGAATAGTTACTTTCCACAAAGCATATTTAACTTCTTGCGACTACAGGGGGTGCTGTTTTCTCATTAGCATAATTGCATTACAGACTAAACGGCTTCCTATAAAATTCTTGATCGTACAATATGCATATTATTATTATTATTGGATAGAAAACAGTCTCTAGTTTCTATAGGCGTTGGAATTTTGTCTCTGAGTGGAACAGAACTCATTCTACAGCAATTTCCCTGACATGGAGTCAGATTTCACACATTTTGGCCCCTGATCTGGAGTAAGTTTTAAGGCCACTGTTATTGCTATGAGGATACGGACACTGCTTACGTCTTCCCCTGGATGCCTTTACGTGATGACGATTTGAATGGTATCGATTGCCCAATCACAGCCACTCTAAAACAAAAAACACGTGTAGGTAGGAACTCTTTCCCAGATGCGTCATGCGTGCGGAGGACACCGAACGGCTCTTTTTCCAAGCATTAGTGTAGCCAGTTATATTTTTCCGGTCATGTTTCTACTCGTTATAGGAGTTAAAAACATCATAAGGTAGTTAATTTAAACCGTTTCATAGCAATTTATATCCGTTTAGTGCGATTTTGAGGCATTGCTTTGTTGTGCACTTTGACGCGCTGGGCACATTTCGGGCTCCCGGTCGTACGTTAGTGGGCATTTCGACGGACAAGTGGACATCTTTCGACCAAGAAGAAGATTAGAAGATTAGACCAGAAGATTAGACCCAAGAAAGAATTCTTTGCCCAAGATTCTGATGGAAGAACAGCTCACAGTAAGAACAATTTATGATGATAAATCGTGTTTCTGTCGATAAATGTTAAAAGTTTATGTCGCCATCTTGTTTGCTATAGCTTCGCTTGGCGCAACCTGTATTGAAAAGTAAGGATAATTTAAAAAATGTAAATCAGCGATTGCATTAAGAACTAATTTGTCTTTCGATTCCTGTCAACCCTGTATTTTTTAGTCAAGTATATGATTAGCTATTGATTAAACTAGATCACTCAAAGATGGCGACCGACTTTACCAGGCTTGTTTTGCTACTATTTTCATTGTATAACCATGTTTTTTTTATGGCTAAATATGCACATTTTCGAACAAACTGTATATGTATGTTGTAATATGATGTTACAGGAGTGTCATCTGAAGGATTCTGAGAAGGTTAGTGAAAAAATTTATATATTTTGGCGATGATATGATATCGCTCTCTTTGGCTAGAATCAGTGCTCGGGTAACGTTTGCGTATGTGGTATGCTAATATAACGATTTATTGTTTTTTCGCAGTAAAACACTTAGAAAATCTGAAATGTTGTCTGAATTCACAAGATCTGTGTCTGTCCATTGCTATGTGCTGTGTATTTTTAAGAAATGTTTTATGATGAGTAAATTGGTAATACACGTTGCTGTCTATAGTAATTCTAGGAGCTTTGGTGAGATTTGTGATGCTGGCTGCAATGGCAAACTATGATTTATACCTGAAATATGCACATTTTTCTAACAAAACCTATCCTATACCATAAATATGTTATCAGACTGTCATCTGATGAGTTTTTTTCTTGGTTAGTGGCTATCAATATCTTAGTTTAGCCAAATTGGTGATAGCTACTGGTGTTGAGAGAAAATGGTGGACAAGAAAAATGTTGATTTTTGCTAACGTGTTTAGCTAATAGATTTACATATTGTGTCTTCCCTGTAAAACATTTTAAAAATCTGAAATGGTGGCTTTATTCACAGGATCTGTATATTTCATTAGGTGTCTTGGACTTGTGATTTAATGATATTTAGATGCGACGCTATGCTAGCGATGCTAATCAGTGTGGGGGGGTTTGCTCCCGGACCCGGGGTAGGTGCTCGTTAGAGGTTAAAACTATAGTTATCCCAGGTCTGCTCCACACTGCCCTCTCCCACCTGGACAACTCCATAGTGCCTTCCAAGCTCATCACTAAGCTAAGGACCCTGGGACTGAACACTTCCATCTGCAACTGGATCCTGGACTTCCTGACGGGCCACCCACAGGTGGTGAGAGTAAGCAACAACACATCCGCTACACTGACCATCAACACGGGGATCCCTCAGGGGTGCATGTTTAGTCCCATCCTGTACTCCCTGTTCACCCATGACTGCGTGGCCACGTACAACTCCAACACCATCATTAAGTTTGTAAACGACATGACAGTGGTTGGCCTGATCACCGACAACATTGAGACAGCCTATAGGGAGGAGGTCAGTGACCTGGCAGTGTGGTGCCAGGACAACAACCTCTCCCTCAATGTCAGTATGACAAAGTAGCTGATCGTGGACTACAGGAAATGGAGGGCAGAGCATGCCTCCATCCACATCGACAGGGCTGCAGTGGAGCAGGTCAAGAGCTTCAAGTTCCTTGGCATCGACTAAGGAATTATCATGGACCACACACACCAACACAGTCATGAAGAAGGAACGACAACGCCTCTTCCCCCTCAGGATCCTGAAAAGATTTGGCATGGGCTCTCAGATTCTCAAAAAGTTCTACAGCTGCACCATTGAGGGCATCTTGACTGGCTGCATCAGCACTTGGTATGGCAACTGCTTGGCATCTGACTGCAATGCGCTACAAAGGGTTGTGCGTATGGCCCAGTACATCACTGGGGCCAAGCTCCCTGCCATCCAGATCCTCTATACCAGGTGGTGTCAGAGGAAGGCCAAAATTTTTTTAAAGACTCCAGCTACCCAAGTCATAAACTATTCTCTCTGCTACTGCATGGCAAGCAGTACTGATGCACCAAGTCTGGAATCAACAGGACCCTGAACAGCTTCTACCCCCAAGCCATAAGACTGCCAAATAGTTAGTTAAATAGTTAACCAAATAGATACCCGTACTATCTGCATTAACCCTTTTTGCACTCTTTTGACTCATCACATGTGCTGCTGCTACTGTTTATTATCTATCATGTTGCCTAGTCACTTTACCCCTACCTACAGTGGCTTGCGAAAGTATTCACCCACCTTGGCATTTTTCCTATTTTATTGCTCTACAACTTGGAATTAAAATTAATTTTTGGGGAGTTTCTATCATTTGATTTACACAACATGCCTACCACTTTGAAGGTGCAAAATGTTTTTTATTGTGAAACAAAAAAGAAATAACAAAAAAAAAACTGACCTTGAGCGTGCATAACTATTCACCCCCCCAAAGTCAATACTTTGTAGAGCCACCTTTTACAGCAATTACAGCTGAAAGTCTCTTGGGGTATGTCTCTATAAGCTTGGCACATCTAGCCACTGGGATGCTTGCCCATTCTTCAAGACAAAACTTCTCCAGCTCCTTCAAGTTGGATGGGTTCCACTGGCGTACAGCAATCTTTAAGTCATACCACAGATTCTCAATTGGATTGAGGTCTGGGCTTTGACTAGGCCATTCCAATACATTTAAATGTTTCCCCGTAAACCACTCGAGTGTTACTTTATCAGTATGCTTAGGGTCATTGTCTGGAAGGTGAACCATCGTCCCAGTCTCAAATCTCTGGAAGACTGAAACAGGTTTTCCTCAAGAATGTCCCTGTATTTAGCGCCATCCATCATTCCTTCATTTCTGACCTGTTTCCCAGTCCCTGTGATGGTGTTCTCGGGGTGATGAAGGGTGTTGAGTTTGCGCCAGACATAGTGTTTTCCTTGATGGCCAAAAAACTACATTTTTGTCTCATCTGACCAGAGTACTTTCTTCCATATGTTTGGGGAGTCTCCCACATGCCTTTTGGCGAACATCAAACATGTTTGGTTATTTTTTTCTGGCCACACTTCCGTAAATCCCATCTCTGTGGAGTGTACGGCTTAAAGTGGTCCTATGGACAGATACTCCAATCTCCTCTGTGGAGCTTTGCAGCTCCTTCAGGTTTATCTTTGGTCTCTTTTGTTGCCTTTCTGATTAATGCCCTCCTTGCCTGGTCCGTGAGTGTTGGTGGGCGGCCCTCTCTTGGCAGGTTTGTTGTGGTGCCATATTCTTTCAATTTTTTAATAATGGATTTAATGGTGCTCCGTGGGATATTCAAAGTTTCTGATATTTTTTTATTACCCAACCCTGATCTGTTCTTCTCCACAACTTTGTCCCTGACCTGTTTGGAGAGCTCCTTGGTCTTCATGGTGTCGCTTGCTTGGTGGTGCCCCTTGTTTAGTGGTGTTGCAGGCACTGGGGCCTTTCAGAACAGGTGTATATATACTGAGATCATGTGACAGATCATGTGACACTTAGATTGCACACAGGTGGAATTTTATTTAACTAATTATGTGACTTCTGAAGGTAATTGGTTGCACCAGATCTTATTTAGGGGCTTCATAGCAAAGGGGATGAATACATATGCACGCACCACTTTTCCGTTTATATTTTTTCACTTCACCAGTTTGGACTATTTTGTGTATGTCCATTACATGAAATCCAAATAAAAATCTATTTAAATTACAGGTTGTAATGCAACAAAATAGGAAAAACGCCAAGGGGGATGAATACTTTTGCAAGGCACAGTATGCGTACATATTTACCTCTATTACCTCATACCCCTGTAAATAGCCAAGTTATTTTTACTCATTGTATACTTATTCCTTGTGTTATAATTCTTTTCTCTCTGCATTGTTAGAAGGGCTTGTAAATAAGCGTTTCGCTGTTAGCCTACACCTGTTGTTTGACGAAGCGTCTGACAAATATAATTCCATTTTTTTTTACTTGATTTGACTGCTCTAACCTGTGAAGACAGGAGGGAGGATGGTCATTTACATTTTTGGCAGAAGATCGTGGCTTGTTTGTAAGCTACTCAGTGTTCTCTCCAGGCAGGCACACGGTAAACAGAGAATAGCTCATCTACATGCACCACAGACGCAGGGAGAGAGGAAGCTGCACGCACAGTTGTACTCCACTGGCTTATGGCTTTCACAGCTTACTCACTTATTTCCTATAAATGCAGAAAGAGAAAGCAATAATAAGAGCTTTTATCTGAAGTGAACGTAACATCACTCAGTATTCCGGAATGCTGTAAATAAGTATTTATTTATTAATTTATTCTTTTTTTTTTTTTTTTATGAGTCATCTACAAATAGGAGAGAACTGACGCATTGTGGAAATACTAATTACCTAGCATATATTCTAGTTAGTGGTTAGATATATCACATGGGTGATATTAATAGGACCAGGAGTTTTTCCTGACCAAGCGTTCTCACCAGGAAAAACTCTGGGCTCTATACCGAGACTGGTCTTGAGTACTACAACACTGGAGTGTAGTATTCTGTTGTTACAGTGCGGTAATGGTATGCTGTCCCAACCTAGTCTCAGAGCATTTGGTATAATTCTGTATCTAAATCCGAGAAACTACGTTTAGTATGATATGTTACGATTGGTATGGTATGTATTAATTTGTGGATGTCCATCATCCATTTCGTAAGATGTGCTACAAATTGCAATTTGTATTATATGTTACGAATTTGAAAATGTACAATATGTAAAGACTATGCAAAACGTAGGAAATGTTACGAATGCTATGTCGGTGCTAATGTTAGCTAGCTTGCTAACGTTAGCTAGGCTAGGGGTTAGGGTTAAATTTCAGAGATATGTTAAAGAGTTTAAGTAACTATCTGTCTTTTGTAACCATACCACACGTAACATATCATACTAATTTAGGTAACCTGCTTTTACATGTACTATATTATGTCTAGTCTATGAGACCAGGCTGGCTGTTCTGTAGCCTACCTGCCTATGTCCTTGGCTGCCTGTTCATTGGGGCAGTTGATGAGGAGGACAGAGTGGTGTCCAGGTACGTAGCTCCCCATGAAGGAAGAATGGAGCTGGACACACAGGGCCCTCAGCATGGGATACATGGACATGGTCAACACCATTCCCTGGAGAAGAGGACGGAAGGGAGAACAACAATACAATTCACTTTAATACAATCGCAAGATGTCACCCACACAGTAACAAATTGCTGTAAATTTACAGCAAAATTTCACTGTGAGGTACTGTAATTCTAAATTACAGTACCGTGCTGTTCCGCTACACTGATTTAGAATTACAGCAGCATACTGTGAATTATGGTACATTGCAATTGCTGTAATTGTATTACAATACAATTTAACAATAAAGTACGGTATTACTGTTTTGCTATACATTTACTGCAGTGTTTCGTAAATGATGGGGCATTGTGGGAAAATGTTGTTTGAGAGGAAAGAATAGCTGGCTCATTAACACATTTTAAGTGGCTATATTTGTTGCACCCGTTAGTGAGAATGCTGTACCAATTGAACTGATTTAAAGTACAGTACATAGGGTAAAGATCAGAGTGACAGTGGGTCTTAAACCTCTAATGGTTGAATATTGACCCTCCTGTTATGTTCGTTTTATGTTAATTAATTCTGTGATCCCGGTCCACAATGACCACCCCATTATAGCTGATTATGAATCCATAATAATCCATATATTATTATTATTACTATCACCTAATGTTGTGTTAGATCTTTTTATCAACTTAAGTTATTGTGAACATTACAAGTTTTGAACTTCTATTTGCTGTTTATGGCCTGTAGGCCTCATTGACCTGAGCTCATTCAACTCGTTATTCAGTAGAAAAAGCATAATGTATGGATTATTTTGACTTTAACAAATACTCTGATATTGTGCTATTTATCACAGACTACTTTGTGTCAAAGTTTAACAAGGACTCTCTCCTCCTCACCAGTGTCATGATCAAAGATATGATCAAGAGCCTCACATACAGTATATCGTTTGGTCATTGTGCTGCCACAATGAATTGTGAGCAAGGCCTCAAAAAAGCTGTATATATCAGAGCTGCAAGAAAAGTTATTTATATTATTGAAACAATGTTGCGATTGTTGTGTGTGTGTGTGTGTGTGTGCTCAAACACACATGCATGTGGGGGTCTGGGAGAGGAAGTGTGTCTATCTGATGAATGGGCTTGTGCCTGAACTCAATTTTAGACACTAATTGTAGTCGCACACGTTCATTTCTAACGACCGGTCATTTTTGTATTACAAAAGTTAAATAAAACACCCAAAATCTTATGAAAAGCATCAAAATATATTTTGTGTGTTCAGATGCCCTGTGTGGACAAAGTCATGGAACCTTATGACAATCAGATTAAATAAACTACATTTTTCAGAGAGGAAAACTTGTAAATCGGTTCATTTCGACCAGAACACAGCAGGAAGGTTAAGCAGTGTCCTTTTGATTTGTTTTGCCCTGTAATCACTGCCAGTTTGGAAGCGTTTGTTTAGGCCTCTAAAAGCTATTAAACACCAACTATTCATAAATTTGCTGTAATATACAAATACCTAGCAGCCAGCCTGCTTGCACTCATCCCATGTGATTACCGTAAAATACCAACATGATTACAGGAGCATTTGTTTTCTTACATTATAGTAGGCTCATTTCACAGTTTTGTACTGCCAGTCATTGCTCTGCATTTTACAGTTACTTACAGGACGCTGGTGGCAAGTTAATGTGAATATTACAGTAACGTACTTTGCACTAGCCAGAGATGGGAAAGATACATCCAAAAGGTATGTTATTACAAATACTGAATATTTTGAAGACCAATGTATCCTTAACTAAAACAACATTCCCAGTAACAGATACAGATTTGTTTTACTTGCTATGACGGTAGCACTGACTGGGTGTTGCTCTGGACAAGAGTGTCTGCTAAATGACCAAAATGTATTTTAGGCCAGTGACATACAAATTACAAAATAGGTATTGGAAGTATTGAAATACCTATTTCAAATACATGTAACAGAAATACTGCCCGTCATTGGCACTAGCTACCTGCACTGTATATCTAAAACAGTTTACTAACCACTCTGCTTCCAGTAATGCACTGTAAATTCTAGAAATACAGCATGTTACTGTAGTCAGGTGTTCCATTAATATGCTGTAAATTTATGTTACAGTAAAAGTCCTGTAAACCTACAGTAATTTACTGTACATTTACAGTAACCTTCTGGCTACTGTACTGCCTGTAATTTCTTTTAAAAATGACAGGAAATGTTTTACAGTGCACCTTGAGGTGGTGGTAATGATGATGACATAACAAACATAATACTTTTACATATTCTTTTATTTAACATTTATATACTCAGAATACCTTTTTCCCCAAGGGAGAACCATGTTGCCCTTAATCACAGATCTAGTATTAGATACAGTACCCTATCGCAACTCCTAATCTGAACCATTAGTGAGCTGAACAAAACCTAACCCTGCATCAGTGTTTATAGGGACATATTTCACATATATGCCTACATCACATCTCTGAGTTGAGATCACTTCAGGACATGTTGTGAAAGGATTCAGGGCATGGCCCTGGCCCTGACCCTGACGATCATTCATTGGTAGTGAACAAAGCAAGGTATTATCAATATAACTGTTCTCTCAGAATGCTGGAATGCTGTGTCCGGGATACAGCTTGGTGACTCTCTCTGTCCACTATCCTCTTATTATTGCACTGCCACAGCTGAATGGTTAGTTGGAACAGATGGTGGCCAATTTATAATCCTCTCTCTCTCTCTCTCTCTGCAGCTCCTGTCCCTGCTTCATTGCAAGCGGCATGGTATGAGATGGAATGATTGGCATTTCACTCAATATTAAAGTGGCCCCCCTTCCCGTCCAAAACATCCGCCAATATTTTTTTATAATACTACAGACGCATTTCACGTAGGCTAATTAAATACATCTGACTAGGCCTATTTGGCGAGGGTTGCCCCATATAATTTAACTGATCTTATATAGCTAATTGTTTTACTTATTGCTACAAAACTGCATCCAACGCGTAAATAATTTGCCACCTGCTGGATACATTATATAATTTTATTCAACAAAATAATGAACTTACCATACAGATCACGAACAATCCCAAACGACAGAGAGTTTGAGCTAGGGACTCCTTGTGAAATCGTGGGTACAGCCAGTCCATTTTACTGCAAGTAGCAAATGTCAATCCGACCGAGTTATTCAAACTGTCAGGTCCGGGAGAGAGTGAGGTCGAGAACAGAGGCACCTTGTGCGCTCAATTTGTCCTGGAGAACGGGAGAGTAGGCTGCTAACTTCTAGGCAGCTATGTGCTTACCCTCACCTACCAATACAGTTCTCACTTCATAGTCCGTGAATAATTTATTGTGAATAATAGTCTATTTTGAATTGTACAAAATCTGCAAAAGTTAACTCACTTTTCTGCTCGATAAACCACATTTCGGTGGACCAGCGCAGTGGCAACAAGAATCCGCTTGTCATTGGATGTTTGACACTTCCTGATACAACAGCGTCCAACCAAACACCGGTTTCGCCCTAGGTCGCTACCCAAACCCCTGTCATAAGCAGTTTTTGCGCTGTAATAAACAAGTGCTTATCGTTGGATGCGACATAGTGAATAGAGTGTGCAGATTAGGAATATAAATGGTTGAATTTTTGTGGGCGAGGCTATACTGTAGGCCCGTTTGTTTGACAGGAACAATTGAGTAAATCTGCCAAAAAATCTGCACAATGAAACAGCTCCATTGACCTGCAAACCAACATCAGGGCCATGGCATCAACAACACAATAATGGTTGAGTTTATTGAACACGCAATTCATAATTATAAAATATATAAATATGTTATGATAAACAAAGACATAATGACATGCCCTAAAAATATTGCCACAACCTAATCCCACACTCTGAATATATAGATAATTTGATGAAGTTGGTTTTCTTTATCATATGCATCAGACATCTTCTTCCATTAATCAAGACACTGGCTTCTTTCAGATTCTCTATCCTGGCTTCACCCAGTTTGGGACAAGGGTAGAGAATTGGAATGTAGCCACATACTTCCTCCTATAACCCACAGAGGACGTGGTGAAGGACTTTGGCAGGGCACACCATTAAATTAAAATAAAATCAAAGGTATTTATGAAGCCCTTTTTACAGCAGTAGATGTCACAAAGCGATAAACAGAAAACCAGCCTTAAAAACTTATTCGGGATCGGTGTCCATTCCACGGGACGGTTGAGCTAACGTTGGCTAATGCAGTTAGCATCAGGATGTAAGTAACAAGAACATTTCCCAGGACATAGACATATCTGATATTGGTAGAAAGCTTAAATTGTTGTTAATATAACTGCACTGTCCAATTTAGAGTAGCTATTACAGTGAAAGAATACCATGCTATTGTTTGAGGAGAGTGCACAATTTTGAACATGAAAAGTTAATAAATAAATTAGGTACATTTGGGCAGTCTTGATACAACATTTTGAACAGAAATATAATGGTTCATTGGATCAGTCTAAAACTTTGCATAGACACTGATGCCATCTAGTGGCCACAATCTAAATGACACCTGGGCTGGAATAATACATTATGGCCTTTCTCTTGCATTTCAAAGATGATGGTACAAAAACGATACAAAAGAATGGTTGTTTTCTTCTTTGTATTATCTTTTACCAGATCTATTGTGTCATATTCTACTAGATTCCTTTCATATTTCCATAAACTTCAAAGTGTTTCCTATCAAATGGTACCAAGAAAATGCATATCCTTGCTTCAGGGCCTGACCTACAGGCAGTTAGATTTGGGTATGTCATTTTAGGCGAAAATTGACATCCTTAAGAGGTTTAAACCACAAACAGCAAGCAACGCAGATGTAGAAGCACGGTGAGTAGAAAGGCAGAAACCTAGGAAGAGGAACCGGGCACTGAGGGGTGGCCAGTCCTCTTCTGGCTGTTCCGGGTGGAGATAAGAGTACATGGCCGTTAAGGCCGGATTGCTCTTCAAGATGTTCAAATGTTCATAGATGACCAGCAGGGCAAATAATAATCACAGGGGTTGTAGAGTGTGCAACAGGTCAGCACCTCAGGCGTAAATGTCAGTTGGCGTTTCATAGCCGAGCATTCAGAGGTTGAGACAGCAGGTGCAGGAGGGAGAGAGAGAGGGAGAGAGAGAGAGACAAACAGCAGGTCCAGTGAACAGGTCAGGGTTCCATAGCCGCAGGCAGAACAGTTGAAACTGGAGCAGCAGCACAACCAGGTCGACCGGGGACAGCCATGAATCATCAGGCCAGGTAGGCCTCAGACACTATGTTCCCGTCCGAGGGTACCCCCGGACAGGGCCAACCAGGCAGGATATAACCCCACCCACTTTGCCAAAGCACAGCCCCCACACCACTAGAGAGAATATCAACAGACCACCAACTTACTACCCTGAGACAAGGCTGATTATAGCCCAGGAAGATCTCCTCCACCGCACAAACCCGAGGGGGCGCAAAACCGGACAGGAAGATCATATACAAACACAGATAAGCTACTGTAACTAAGATCCTGCTGGTAGAGAAGAGGTCATAAACATATACAGTCAGTTGTCATAAGCTAACAACAACAATTTTATGACTGTTTATGGCATTTATCATAGTTATAACTGTTACGCACGCCTCTGAGAAGAGGGAACGCAACACCCTGCTACAACTCAACTCCCCGTGAAGTGAAAGAGGAATGGACTGTAGGTGCGAGTAAGGATGACAAAAGTCAGAATTTACCGTTTACTAGGATTTATTTCCTTAAACGGTAATATGGGGAAAAGGGGCTGGACGGAACCAAAGCAAAGAAAGTAAATATCAAAGCTTCCCCCTCTCCTATCTAACCTGCCTACCCACTACTTACCTATTTTAGCACCACCTGGTGCCCTAACCAAAATACAGCGGGTGGTCCGCCCAGGTCTTACCTAGTGTGCCTAGACAGTGAATATACTACGGGTATATGTATGCCCGCGGGCCTCTTGCCCAAGCACTCCCAGAGTGCCTTCCCCTTCCCCCCTGAGAACAAATGAAACAGAATAATTATTAACAATTTAACAAACACTTTACAACAAAACTGAGCAAACTAACTCAGGCCACTAAAGAAACTTTGACAAAGCAACAAACACAGAACATATCATAGCTTCCAGGAAGCCATCTCCTGAAACACACACACTCAAATACAACACAGAAACTGGGGAACGTAACAATAACCATATGATGTAGTTGCTGGTTCTTTCCACGAAATGAGTGCCCTTTGCCTCCCTTTGATATTTTAAGTAGAAATTGTGCACCAATATTGCATTTTAAAAGCCCTGTTATATTAAATGAAGTGTCCATTAATATACACCACTTGGAACATTCAATAAATCTGATATTTATATATGATTTTTTTTCAAATTATTCATTCCCTCCATGAACCCTGTGTCACTTCTTGGAAGATTTCAACCCACTTAATTCACAAATGTCACCATCATTGTAACGCCCTAATTATTTTGTTGCTTTGACATGTGATTAATGATTCATTCACTACTGTTCCTCATTCTATATTTTAACCTTGTTACGTAAACTGAACTTTAATTTATTATGGTGAAACTAGTCCTTTCTTTTTTTCCCAAAAGAAACATTGGACACCTAATCTTCAAATCATAGTGTAAAAGCCTTGTGAACTGGTTTTACTCTTTTTGGCCATTTTGGTGTTTGCTGTGGAAAACTGAGCGGGTCAAGCATAACACATCAAACCTCTTACCCAGAGAATGACAGCCTGGTGTGAAGCTTGCATTCAATTGCCACTCCCTGTTTCACACAACAGTGTTCCATTCCCTGTCACAGTCAACACTGTAACTTTATTTGACAATTAATACGCACTTACTACAGTCATTTTTTATTTATTTAACCTCTTGGGATTGGAGTTCTTTTAAATTAAGTTGAACATTTGCTATTTATGACGGAATGTTAAAATTATATGAAATCAAACGTTGTTTTTTTTTTACCAAGTTTTACTTCGTTAAAGGCACCGAAATGGAAGGATGTCCCTGTTATGATTAAGATGGCCTGGTGATAAAAAAAGGATGGAGCAGAGAAGATGATAAATAAAAGGATAAACAGCTCCATGATTGTGACATGGTTAAGTTGTAGTTGGCAGTAGACAGTCAACTGACTTGTGCTTCAGTTTAAGGACACACCTCTCAATAAAAGCCTGTCAAACCTGTGATGCCATAATGCATGGCCGCCACAAGATGGGGTTGTATCTTCACATATCTTCATCTTCATAATCTTGCCTTCAATGTGAAAATCAGTAATTCAGGGCACTCGCTCAATCCCCATGTCATAATAGGCAATAACCAGAATATACTGTAACGAAACAGGCTTGTTCCAAGAATGAAAAGAGTGTGACTCATCCGTCCAATTCAATCTCCCTCCCCACCCATGACCCCTCCACTTTATGTGTGCATGTGTACCTACATGCGTGTGTGTGGCTGTCTAGCTGTCTCATCCTGCAACGGAGCAGATCAAAGAGTTCACAGCATTGGTCGCCACCAGGGCCACAGCCCCCAGAACCAACCAATTTACTTCCCCTCTCAGCCAACTCACACAGGCTTCATTTGAGAGGCCCGTCAGAAACAGATATAGCCACTTAAGCCACTCTTCCTTAACATGAAAGAGGAAAACCAAAATAGAGGGATGGGTGGAGAAAAAAAGAGAGAAAGGGAAAAAAGGAAGTTATGGAGAGAGCGTTTGATCTGCTCGTTCTGGGGCATCGCTCGGTGGGGGGGGTTGTTCCCTAGGAGTTCAGTAGACAGCATTCGTGGTCCCCTGGAATGTTTTTATTCTGTTTTTTATTTTTTTTCATCTTTCTTTTTTTTTTTATACCAGCAGGCTTAAAGTGGGATGTGGAGAGGTAAATAATGAGGCCACAGGTCCCAATTTTTATTTTTATTTAAAAAAAAATCACAGTGGAAGAAGTTAAAGAGAGAATAGGGAAAGCGGGATGAGGGGGGAAATGGTGAGGAGTGACAAAGGAGATGAGACAATAATAGAGAAGGTGAAGAAAGGTACATCTAAAGAACGAGTGTAGGGAGTCAAGAGGCAGAGGGCGGCAGATGAGGGCTGAGAAAAGAGAGTAATAAATAATGAAGAGAGAGAAGAAAGTAAAAGAATCATGAAAAGAGCAGCAGAACAGCCAGAGGAGACAGGGTGAATAGCGAGATCGTGGGTGACCTTCAAAACGGTTCTCTCTCCTCCCTCTATCTGTGTGTAGGTTGAAGAAGGGAGGGATTGGGGTGGAAGGGCGGAGTGGTAGGTAAGGGGGGTCAGGTGAGGCCTAACGAGGGGTTTTCCCCGGTAGTGATTGGAGCTAAAGGAAGAGGAGCCCCCCCCCCCCACACACTCTTCCTGGACAGAGTGAGTAAGCCATCCATCATGTGATTCCTGAGGTTGGTTGCTGCGTTGCTTCCTGTACAGCTGCAGTCCCTGAATGATGACTCAACCACATCCACAACCACTAACTGACTGGCTGTGACAATAACTGTTACAATAATGCCACTGCTCTCTCTGTGCTGCCTGTCTGCCTGCTTGTCTGGCTGGGACAATGACCACCAGGGTATTCAATGATATTCCTCCCCAACCCTGCATACATTTGGTAGACCATTTCTTCATGTTACTGTGAACTACATTTGTGCCGTTTTCATGTTTTCTGACCACAGACTCTAGCTGTAATTTGGTGATCATAAACACAGCTTGAGAGAATCACCACCATCGTTTAAAAAAAAAACACCCTCCAGGTATCCTTGCCAAATAGAAAGAATGACTTTTTCACAGGTGAGTGACAGAGAATGAAGGTGAAAGGAAAAGAGAGAAAAAGAGATACAGGAACGGTTGAGTGGTTTTGAGTTAAGACAGACAGCTCAGCAGAGGCACAAAAAAGGTCCATTTTGTTTTTACATCTTTGGTTTTACTTGTGGAGTCTGCCTGCTGCCGTGGGCGTAAGGCTTAAATCATGTCACACATGATCAGCAACAGACTAGGAGAGGAACCAGGGCTTAGAGCCAGCCCATTCCTACCGCCATGGAGGAAAAATCCATACCCTCTCAGTACACTTCCATACCATGTCATCGCCTCACTCATTGCCCCCTCTGATGGCTGTGGAACGATCTCATTACAGCTCCACTCATAATATACGCAGCCTGCGCCAAAATCACACAGGAGGGGTGGGAGGGGGATGATATTTACCTCGGATTGAAAGTTTCAGTGTGCTGGCTTATTGATCATTTGCAGTGGTGTGTACTGTGCCTTCGGGCGACAGAGTAAAGGGAAAGCAGAGCGAGAGATGGAGGGAGAGAGCGAGAGGGAGGGAGAGAGAGGGAGAAAGAGAGAGAAAGGAAGAGAGAGGAGAGACAGAAAGAGAGAGAGAGATACAATAAACATCTTCATTCCCTGTAACTGCTTAAATGCTTTGGACCCGTGGGACTTCTGCAGCACAGAATGATTGACACCTCAAAATCACTTATCAACACTTAAACACAAGTGTTGATCAACACTTAAACACAAACACAAAAAACACACGTATGCACACATGCACACACACGTGCGTACACACACAGACATTTACAAAATCATGTGGAAGCAATAAATGTGGTTTTCAGACACATTTATGAAACACACGTTTGAATAAATTACATCTAAATAATGTCACAAACACATTTTTTGTTGTTGTGGTTTTCGGACAAGAGTGAAGACTCAAACAGATTTTCACATTTTGATATGTACCCCTTTTTTTTGGCACTAAACAGTCTCCATATATACAGTACTTCCATAAATATTTTTAAATGGTACCGGGGACCTTCAGACGAGTCTTGTGAGGCCTGAGGGTATCCTAGAGAAAAACAGCCGACATGTAGAGTTGAAGTCGGAAGTTTCCTTACATCTTAGCCAAAAACATGTAAACTCAGTTTTTCACAATTCCTGACATTTAATCCTAGTAAAAATTCCCTGTCTTAGGTCAGTCAGGATCACCACTTTATTTTAAGAATGTGAAATGTCAGAATAATAGTAGAGAGCATAATTTATTTCAGCTTTTATTTCTTTCGTCACATTCCCAGTGGGTCATAAGTTTACATACACTCAATTAGTATTTGGTAGCATTGCTTTTAAATTGTTTAACTTGGGTCAAACGTTTCGGGTAGCCTTCCACAAGCTTCCCACAATAATTTGGGTGAATTTTGGCCCATTCCTCCTGACAGAGCTGGTGTAACTGAGTCAGGTTTGTAGGCCTCCTTGCTCGCACACACTTTTTCTATTCTGCCCACATATTTTCTAAGAGATTGGGGTCAGGGCTTTGTGATGGCCACTCCAGTACCTTGACTTTGTTGTCCTTAAGCCATTTTTCCACAACTTTGGAAGTATGCTTGGGCTCATTGTCCATTTGGAAGAATCATTGGCGAGCGACCAAGCTTTAACTTCCTGACTGATGTCTTGGGATGTTGCTTCAATATATCCACATAATTTCCCCTCCTTATGATGCCATCTATTTTGTGAAGTGCACCAGTCCCTCCTGCAGCAAAGCACCCCCACAACATGATGCTGCCACCCCCGTGCTTCACGTTTAGTATGGTGTTCTTCAGCTTGCAAGTCTCCCCCTTTTTCCTCCAACCATAACGATGGTCATTATGGCCAAACAGTTCTATTTTTGTTTCATCTGACCAGAGGACATTTCTCCAAAAAGTACAATCTTTGTCCTCATGTGCAGTTGCAAACCATAGTCAGGCTTTTTTATGTCGGTTTTGGAGCAGTGGCTTCTTCCTTGCTGAGCGACCTTTCTGGTTATGTCGATATAGGACTCGTTTTACTGTGGATATAGATACTTTTGTACCTGTTTCATCCAGCATCTTCACAAGGTCCTTTGCTGTTGTTCTGGGATTGATTTGCACTATTCGCAACAAAGTACGTGCATCTCTAGGAGACAGAAAATGTCTCCTTCCTGAGCGGTATAACGGCCATGGTGTTTATAATTGCGTACTATTGTTTGTGTGAAGGAACTTGGTACCGTCAGGCGTTTGGAACCTTCTCCCAAGGATGAACTGTAACGCTCGTCGTATGAAGTAGACGGAGACCAAGGTGCAGCGTCGTAAGCGTTAATGATATTTAATCAAACTGAACACTGAAACAAAATAACAAAGTAGAACAAAACGAAACAGTTCTTTCAGGTGCAGACACAAAACAGAAAACAACTACCCACAAAACACAGGTGAGAAAAAAGGCTGCCTAAGTATGATTCCCAATCAGAGACAACGATAGACAGCTGCCTCTGATTGGGAACCACACTCGGCCAAAAACAAAGAAATAGAAACATAGAATGCCCACCCTAATCACACCCTGGCCTAAACAAAATAGAGAATAAAAACCTCGCTATGGCCAGGGCATGACAGTACCCCCCCCCCCCCAAAGGTGCGGACTCCGGCTGCAAAACTTAAATCTAAAGGGGAGGGTCCCGGTGGGCATCCATTCACGGCGGCGGCTCCGGTGCGGGACGTAGACCCCCCTCCACCCACAGATCCCTCCGCCTAGGTGGCGGCCCTGGTGTATGGACCTTCGTCACCGACCCCGGACTGGGGACCCTTGTTGCAGGCCCCGGATTGGGGACCCTCGTTGCAGGCCCCGGACTGGGGACCCTCGCTGCAAGCCCCGGACTGGGCACCCTCGCTGCAGGCCCAGGACTGGGGACCCTCGCTGCAAGCCCCGGACTGGTCACCCTCGCTGCAGGCCCCGGACTGGGGACCCTCGCTGCAAGCGCCGGGCTGGGCACCCTTGCTGCAGGCCCCGGACTGGGGTCCGTCGCTGCAGGCCCCGGACTGGGGACCTTCGTTGGAGGTTCCCAGACTGTGGCCCTTCGTTGGAGATTCCGGACTGTGGCCCGTTGTTGGAGGTTCCGGACGGTGAAACGTCGCCGGAATCTCTGGACTGGGAACTGTCGCCGGAAGCTCTGGACTGGGAACTGTCGCCGGAAGATCTGGACTCAGAACTGTCGCCGGAAACTCTGGTGTGTGTAGGCGCACTGGAGGCTTGATGCGTGGGACCGGCACCGGTGGCACCGGGCTGATGACACGCACCTCAGGGCGAGTATGGAGAGGAGGCACAGGACGTACTGGACTGTGGAGGCGTACAAGAAGCCTGGTGCGTGGAATCGGAACCGGATACACTGGACCGTGGAGACGCACTGGAGGTCTCAAGCGTGGAGCAGGGCGCTAGCACAGGACGCACTGGGCTGTGCAGGCACACCAGAGACACAGTGCGCAGAGCCGGCGCAGGATATCCTGTGCCGTAGAGATGAACTGGAGGCCAGATGCGCTGTGCTGGCACCATCCGTCCTGGCTGGATGCCCACTCTAGCCCGACCGGTGCAGGGAGCTGGAATATAGCGCACCGGGCTATGAGTGCGCACTGGAGACACCATGCGCATCAATGCATAACACGGTGCCTGACCAGTCACACGCTCCCCACGGTAAGCACAGGGAGTTGGCTCAGGTCTCTAACCTGACTCAGCCAATCTCCTCGTGTGGCCTCCCCCCAACATTTTTTGGGGGAGCTTCCTCTCGGGCTTCTGTGCTAGCCGTGACCCCTTGTAAAGTTGCTCCCTCCTGGCTGCCTTCATCTGCTCCCATGGGAGGTGATCCTTCCCAGCCAAGATTTCTTCCCACGTCCAGGATCCTTTACCATTCAAAATGTCCTCCCACGTCCATTCCTGCTGACGACGCTGCTTGGTCTGTTTGTGGTGTGTAGTTCTGTAACGCTCGTCTTATGAAGTAGACGGAGACCAAGGTGCAGCGTGGTAAGCGTTCATGATATTTGATTAAACTGAACACTGAAACAAAATAACAAAGTAGAACAAAGCGAAACAGTTCTGTCAGGTGCAGACACAAAACAGAAAACAACTACCCACAAAACACAGGTGGGAAAAAGGCTGCCTAAGTATGATTCCCAATCAGAGAAACCGATAGACAGCTCCCTCTGATTGGGAACCACACTCGGCCAAAAACAAAGAAATAGAAACATAGAATGCCCACCCTAATCACATGAACCAGACTTGTGGAGGTCTACAATTGTTTTTCTGAGGTCTTGGCTGATTTCTTTTGACATCCCATGATGTCAAGCAAAGAGTCACTGAGTTTGAAGGTAGGCCTTGAAATACATCCACAGGTACACCTCCAATTGACTCAAATGATGCCAATTAGCCTATCAGAAGCTTCTAAAGCCATGACATCATTTTCTGGAATTTTCCAAGCTGTTTAACCTGTTTGGGCTGCAGGGGCAGTATTGAGTAGCCAGATAAAAGGTGCCCATTTCAAACGGCCTCGTACTCTATTCTTGCTCGTACAATATGCATATTATTATTACTATTGGATAGAAAACACTCTCTAGTTTCTAAAACCGTTATGAATTATGAATTGTGAATTATATCTGTGAGTGAAACAGAACTCATTCTGTAGCAAACTTCCTGACAGGAAGTGGAAATTCTGAAATTGAGGCTCTGTTCCAGGGGCTGCCTATTAAATCCCTTGTTATTTATTAGTTTAGATGCACTTCATACGTCTTCCACTAGATGTCGACAAGGAGTGAGAGAAGAAATGGACTGTGTAACTTGATCTGGACTCGAATTACAGCTCATGGAATGACGTGTCCTCCATTTCCTGTTTTCAGGAAGGCGCGAAGAGAGACATGGATTTGCCTTTTGTTTAGCTGTCGTTATAGGCGACTACTATCTCCGGCTTTGATTTTATTTGATACATGTGACCATATCATCGTAAAGTATGTTTTTTCAATATAGTTGAATCAGATTATTGAAAATTTTTCGGGAGTTTTGCCGTGTTCCGTTCTCTGACTTTGTTGACGATGGAGCGATTCGTGCCACTTGGCTAGTGCGCTTCCTAAATCGAGAGGGAAAGTATCCATTCTAAATCCAAACAACGACTTTTCTGGACAAAGGACCCCTTGTCCAACATTCTGATGAAAGATCACCAAAAGTAAGAAACATTTTATGATGCTATTTCATATATCTGTCGTGCATGTGAACTAGTCGTCGGCGCCCAACGTTTGGGTACTCTAGCTATACCGAAGTGGATGTCGTAATGAAGTTATGCGATTTCATTAAGAACTAATGGATCTATCATTTCCTATACAACATGTATTTTTTAGTTATGTTTATGAATAGTCATTTGGTCAGAATATGTGTGTCATAAAAAGTGACAGAAAAAAATCTGGACGTTGTGGGACAAAATAGCTACGTTAGCAGAATGTATAACCACTGATTTCAGCTCTAAATATGCACATTTTCGAACAAAACATAAGTGTATGTATAACCTGATGTTATAGGACTGTCCTCCGATGAAGAATATCAAGGTTAGTCAAAAATTATATATCTTTTGCTTGTTTGTTACGATCGCTAACCTTTTGCTACTGGGAAATGGCATGTCTTTCTGGCTATTGTGGTAAGCTAATATAACACTATATTGTGTTTTCTCTGTAAAACACTTAATAAATCGGTAATATTGGCTGGAATCACAAGATGCCTGTCTTTCATTTGCTGTACACTATGTATTTTTCAGAAATGTTTTATGATGAGTAATTAGGTATTTGACGTTGGTGTCTGTAATTATTCTGGCTGCTTTCGGTGCAATTTCTGATTGTAGCTGCAATGTAAACTATGATTTATACCTGAAATATGCACATTTTTCGAACAAAACATAGATTTATTGAATAACATGTTATAAGACTGTCATCTGATGAAGTTGTTTGTTGGTTAGTTGGTTGGTTCTTGGTTAGTTAGGTTGGCTTTGTGCATGTTACCTGTGCTGTGAAAAATGTCTGTGCTTTTTTGTATTTGGTGGTGAGCTAACATAAATATACTTGCTGTTTTCGCTGTAAAACATTTTAAAAATCGGACATGTTGGCTGGATTCACAAGATGTGTACCTTTCATTTGCTGTATTGGACTTGTTAATGTGTGAAAGTTAAATATTTAAAAAATATATCTTTTGAATTTCGCGCCCTGCACTTGAAGTGGCTGTTGTCATAAGTGTACCGGCACCGCTCTGCAGCCATAAGAAGTTAACTTCTTATGGCTGCAAGGGACATTATTGAGTAGCCAGTTAAATCGTGCCCATTTCAAACGGCCTCGTACTCAATTCTTGCTCGTACAATATGCATATTATTATTACTATTGGATAGAAAACAATCTAGTTTCTAAAACCGTTTGAATAATTTCTCTGAGTGAAACAGAACTCCTTCTGCAGCACATTTCCTGACCAGGAAGTGGAATGTCAGAAATCGATGCTCTGTTCAACTTCATGCCTATACATGGGCAATGAACGTATGAGTCTACATACACGTCATACACCTTCCCCTGGTTGTCAAGAGGCGGTGAGAGAAGAAATTTCGTGTCTATCTTGGTCTGAGGTGGAATTAAAGCTCTTTGTATGACGTGACCGTCCATTTCCTGTTTCTGGAGCGCGCGAAAGAGGACATGGATTTGCCTTCTGTTTAGCTGTCGTTATGGACGACTAACATCTCCGGTTTTGATTTTATTTGATACATGTGACCATATCATGGTATGTTTAAAGTATGTTTTTTTCAATATAGTTTAATCAGATTATTGAAATTTTTTCGGGAGTTTTGCCGTGTTCCGCTCTCTGACTTTGTTGACGTTGGAGAGATCCGTGCCACTTGGCAAGTGTCCATGCTAAATCAAGAGGGAAATTTGCCGTTCCAGATCCAAACAACGACTGTTCTGGACAAAGGACACCTTGTCCAACATTCTGACGGAAGATCACCAAAAGTAAGAAACATTTTAGAAAAACAATAGAACAAAAAAAGTTTTGTCAGATATTAGTCATCCTAATCAGACAGGTTTTTTACATGGACGATACATTGGAGATAATATAAGGCAAGTACTGGAAACAATGGAACACTATGAAATATCGGGGACACCAGGCCTGGTTTTCATAGCTGATTTTGAAAAGGCTTTTGATAAAGTACGACTGGAGTTTATATATAAATGCTTAGAATATTTCAATTTTGGGGAATCTCTTATAAAATGGGTAAAAATTATGTATAGTAACCCTAGGTGTAAAATAGTAAATAATGGCTACATCTCAGAAAGTTTTAAACTATCTAGAGGAGTAAAACAAGGTTGTCCACTATCGGCATATCTATTTATTATTGCCATCGAAATGTTAGCTGTTAATAACCTGTTAAGGCTAGGGGGTGCTGTTGTCACTATTTATGGAAATAGTGTAATTTTTGAAACGGCTTCCTACAAACTTCTTGATCGTACAATATGCATATTATTATTATTATTGGATAGAAAACAGTCTATCGTTTCTATAGCCGTTGAAATTTTGTCTCTAAGTGGAACAGAACTCATTCTACAGCAATTTCCCTGACATGGAGTCAGATTTCACACATTTTGGCCCCTGTTCTGGAGTCAGTTTTAAGGCCACTGTTATTCCTATGAGTATACGGACACTGCTTACGTCTTCCCCTGGATGCCTTTACGTGATGACGCTTTGAATGGTATCGATTGCCAAATCACAGCCACTATAAAACAAAAACACGTGTAGGTAGGAACTCTTTTCCAGCTGCGTCATGCGCGCGGAGGATACCGACCTACTGTTTTTCCAAGCATTAGTGTAGCCAGTTATATTTCTCCGGTCATATTTTTACTCGTTATAGGAGTTAAAAACATCATAAGGTAGTTAATTTAAAGCGTTTTATAGCAATTTATATCCGTTTAGTGCGATTTTGGGACATTTATTTCTGAGCCACTGTGAATCTCTGGGCACCGTTCCAGTTCATGCCAAACGCAATGTGCATTTCTGCATGGCAAGAGGACAGCTTTCGACCAAAAGACGATTAGACCCTCGAAAGGATTCTTTGACCAAGATTCTGATGGAAGAACAGCTCAAAGTAGGAACAATTTATTATGATAAATCGTGTTTCTGTCGAAAAATGTTAGTGGCTTAGGACGCCATTTTTTTTGACTTAGCTTCGCTTGGCGCAAACTGTATTGAAAAGTAAGGATAATTAAAAAAATGTAAATCCGCGATTGTATTAAGAATTAAATTGTCTATCAATCGCTGTCCACCCTATATTTTTTAGTCACGTTTATGAGTATTTATGTATACGACTAGATCACTGTCTAATATGGCGCACGACATTTTCTGACCAGCTGGGCTACTTTTCTCATTGTCTAACCATGATTTTGGTGGCTAAATATACACATTTTCGAACAAACTGTATATGTATGTTGTAATGTGATGTTACAGGAGTGTCATCTGAAGAATTCTGAGAAGGTTAGTGAAAAAATTTATATATTTTGGCGATGTTTACGTTATCGCTCTCTTTGGCTAGAATCAATGCTGGGGTAATGTTTGCACATGTGCTATGCTAATATAACGATTTATTGTGTTTTCGCTGTAAGACACTTAGAAAATCTGAAATATTGTCTGTATTCACAGGATCGGTGTCTTTCGATTAGTGTATGCTGTGTATTTTTACGAAATGTTTGATGATTAGTAGTTAGGTAAACACGTTGCTCATTGTAATTATTCTAGTCCATTTGTGACAATGGGTGCAATTGTAAACTATGACATCTACCTGAAATATGCACATTTTTCTAACACAACCTATCCTATACCATAAATATGTTATCAGACTGTCATCTGAGGAGGTTTTTTCTTGGTTGGTGGCTATCAATATCTTAGTTTAGCCGAATTGGTGATAGCTACTGGTGTTGGTGGACAAAGAAAAAATGGTGGATTATGCTAATGTGTTTAGCTAATAGATTTACATCTTTACATATTGTGTCTTCCCTGTAAAACATTTTAAAAATCGGACATGTTGGCTGGATTCACAAGATCTGTGTCTTTCATTAGCTGTATTGGACTTTAATGTGTGAAAATTAAATATTTAAAAAAAAAAAAACATTTGAATTTCGCGGCTCTGCCTTTTCAGTGGGGGTGGGGGGGGGGGGTGCCGCTAGCGGCACCCGGGGGCTAGACGGGTTAAAATTAGATCAAACATTAATATTAAGGGATTAAAAATCCAGGGCCTAAAAACTAAGGTGTCATTGTACGCTGATGATTCATGTTTTCTTTTAAAACCACAACTAGAAACTCTCCACGGCCTCTTAGAGGATCTAGATACATTTGCTATCCTCTCTGGATTAAAAACAATTATGATAAATGTACCATATTACGTATTGGATCACTAAAAAATACACATTTTACATTGCCATGTAGTTTACCAATTAAATGGTCTGACGGTGATGTGGACATACTCGGTATACAAATCCCAAAAGAAAGAAATGATCTCACTCCAATAAATTTTTATAGAAAGTTAGCAAAAATAGATAAGATCTTGCTACCATGGAAAGGAAAATACCTGTCTATTTGTGGGAAAATCACCCTGATTAACTCTTTAATCATATCACAGTTTACCTATTTGCTTATGGTTTTGCCTACACCTAGTGACCTGCTTTTTAAATTATATGAAAAAAAAATATTCAATTTTATTTGGAACGGCAAGCCGGATAAAATTAAAAGGGCCTATTTATATAACGAATATGAATTCGGAGGGCAGAAATTATTAAATATTAAAGCATTAGACCTCTCACTAAAGGCATCAGTCATACAAAAGTTATACTTAAATCCAAACTGGTTCTCTAGTAGATTGGTACGAATGTCTCATCCTATGTTCAAGAAGGGCCTTTTTCCCTTTATTCAGATTACACATGCTCACTTTCGGTTGCTTGAAAAGGGAATAATTTCCAAAATATCTTTATTTTTTAAACAAGCCTTAGAAAGTTGGTTGCAATTTCAGTTTAATCCACCTGAAAGGACGGAACAAATAGTACAACAAATCTTGTGGTTAAATTCAAATATAGTAATTGATAAAAAAACTGTATTTATCGAAGAAATGTTTAAAAAAGGTATAATTTTTTGTGAATGATATCATAAATAGGACTGGTGGAGTAATGTCACACATGCAGCTAACACAGACATATGGAAATGTCTGCTCTACCCAAAATTACAACCAATTAATTGCGGCATTACCACAAAAATGGAAGAGGCAGGTGGAAGGGGATAAAAGTAAGGAACTTGTATGTCGGCCTTATATTAAAGAACATAAATGGTTAAAGAAAAGTGTGATAAATAAAAACATATACCAATTTCATTTAAGGACCAAAAAACTTACAGCTGTGCCATATAAATTGCAAAATAGTTGGGAAGAGATTTTCGATGTACCCATTCCATGGCACATGGTTTATGAATTGATACGCAAAACAACGCCGGATTCAAAACTTCGAATTTTTCAATTTAAATTATTGTACAAAATTCTTGCAACTAATAGAATGTTATATATATGGGGGATACAATCTTCCCAGCTCTGTAGATTCTGCTGTGAGGAGGCAGAGTCATTAGACCATTTATTTTGGTATTGTCCGCATGTAGCTCGTTTTTGGTCACAGGTCCAGGAATGGTTGAAGAATTGCAACATTTGCGTAGAACTCACGCTACAGATAGCAATACTGGGGGATTTGAAAAGCCATACTCAATCAATCAATAATATAATAATTATTTTAGCAAAAATGTTTATTTTTAATTTACAATCCGTGTGTCACGCCCTGGCCTTAGTATTCTTTGTTTTTTCTTTATTATTTTAGTTAGGTCAGGGTGTGACATGGGGAATGTTTATGTTTTGTTAGTTTTGGGTGTTTATATGGTAAAGGGGTTATGGGGTGTAGTATATGGGTTTGTGTTGAGTGTAGATGTCTAGCGTTGTCTATGTATGTTTAGTTGTCTAGGAGAGTCTATGGTTACCTGAATGAGTTCCCAATTAGAGACAGCTGATTTCGGTTGTCTCTGATTGGGAGCCTTATTTAGGGTAGCCATAGGCTCTCATTGGTTGTGAGTAATTGTCGATGTAGAACGTTTGTAGCCTGTATGTATGTGCACAACGTTTGTAGCTTCACGGTCGTTTTGTTATTTTGTTAAAGTGTTTCGTGTTTATTGTTTGTCATCTTTTTTTTTTAAATAAAAGAAGATGGCTTATTTTCCAACTGCTGCGTTTTGGTCCGTCAATCCGCCACACGATCGTGACACCGTGGAAGCTATGAGAATAGGAAGATTCAAATCTTTTGTGAAGCATCACAGCACAGTTGAAAAATATATGGCAAATAAAAATCCGAAATGGATGATGTTGGAAGATAGATGGGAAAGGTTGAGTGGAGCTGAAGGGTGGGACTAATAACAAGATAAACAATGTAGGGCATACGGGATCTGTGAAATGTGTATAGGTGCGGAGCTATTGTGAAATAGCACAGTTACAAGTGGAAATCAAACTGGATGGACAACAGAAATAGAGGAAGGACTAAGAACAAACAAGAGAGAACTATTATAAAGTAGACTGTGTCTGTAAAATGTGTATAAGATGTATAAATTGAAGGTAAAAACAGAAATGTTTATCAGTTTACTCCAATTGGGGGATCGGTGGTAGGGTATGCGGGGAATAATAATAAAGGTATACTCTTTAAAAAAAGTATGTATGTCTATGTAGGTATGTGTATGTATATATGTGTATATGTATGCATACGTGAATGGATATATATATTTACCCCAAAAAATATGGAGGATTGGAAATGATGCAGACAATTACATTGGAAGCAACATTCTTTCCGCAATATTAAGCTGATCCACCCCCCCCAAAAAAAAAAAAAAAAAAAAAAAGAAACATTTTATGATGCTATTTCTAATATCTGTCGCGCATGTGAACTGGTCGTCGGCGCCCAAGTGTTTCTGGCTATTGTGGCTACGCTAATATAACGCTACATTTTGTTTTCGCTGTAAAACACTTGATAAATCGGAAATATTGTCTGGAATCACAAGATGCCTGTCTTTCAATTGCTGTACACTATTTATTTTTTAGAAATGTTTTATGATGAGTATTTAGTTATTTGGCGTTGGTGTCTGTAATTTTTCTGTCTGCTTTCTGACTGTAACTGCAATGTAAACTATGATTTATACCTGAAATATGCACATTTTTCGAAAAAAAACATATGGTATACAATAAATATGTTTTCAGACTGTCAACTGATGAGGTTGTTTCTTGATTAGTGGCTATTTATATCTTTATTTGGCTGAATTTGTGATAGCTACTGATGGAGTCAAAAACTGATGGAGTAATAAAAGTGGAGTCTTTTGCTAACGTGGTTAGCTAATAGATTTAAATATTTTGTCTTCCCTGTAAAACATTTTAAAAATCGGACATGTTGGCTAGATTCACGAGATGTGTACCTTTCATATGCTGTATTGGACTTGTTAATGTGTGAAAGTTAAATATTTAAAAAAAAAAATCTTTTGAATTTCGCGCCCTGCACTTGAAGTGGCTGTTGTCATAAATGTACCGACGTTGGGCTTGCACGCCAAACAGGTTAAATCCCTGTGGATCAATGAGGATTTGAAAAACTGCATGGTTGAGAAGAATGAGGCAAAATAAATGGCAAATAGGTCTGGCTGTCACGCCCTGGCCTTAGTATTCTTTGTTTTCTTTATGTTTTTTAGTTAGGTCAGGGTGTGACATGGGGAATGTATGTGTTTTTGTAGTGTCTAGGGGTGTTGTATGTGTATGGGGCAGTGTCTAGTGTAGTTGTCTAGTTATGTCTATGGCTGCCTAGATTGGTTCTCAATTAGAGGCAGCTGTGGTTCATTGTCTCTGATTGAGAGCCCTATTTAAGGCAGTCATAGGCATTGGGGTTTTGTGGGTAATTGTCTATGTTGAACGTTTGTTGCTTGTCATTGCACTTACGTCATTTAGCTTCACGGTCGTTTGTTGTTTTGTTTAGTTTGTATTCAGTTTTCGTTTCGTGTTTTTCCTTTCTCTAAATAGAAGAGAATGTATTTTGCACACGCTGCGCCTTGGTCCTCTCTCTCACCCATAGATGATCGTGACACTGGCTGTACAACCGATTGACAAACGTAATGCAAATTGAGAAATCATGTGACTAAACTGAATAAAAAGAAGAAAAAACTCTATGAAACAAAGATACATGACAAAGAATGATAGTAAAAAGCTCTGGAGCACCTTCAATTAAATTTTGCGCAAACATGCACACTCCGCTCCATCATTAATTGAATCAGATGACTCATTCATCACAAAACCTATTGATATTGCCAACTACTGTTGCTGGAACAAAATGTGTGTGTTATGGCTTATGTTATGGATTAAGAGTTACCTATCTGACAGAACACAGAGGGTGTTCTTTAATAGAAGCCTCTCCAACAAAATCCAAGTAGAGTTCCCCAGGGCAGCTGTCTAGGCCCCTTACTTTTTCAATATTTACTAATGACTTGCCACTGGCTTTGAGTGAAGCAGAGAAAACCCTCGAAATTATATTTTTTCAACTTGAAATTTGATGACTTTTCCTAGAGTCACCCCAACATTAGAAAAAGTTCAACCACGCCTTTGTTCATATTTCCATGAAAGCTGTACACCACCAGGGTACAAATATTGTCTTAGGGTCATTTTTGACCCGGCAGTTATACACTAATTTACACACCACAAAAACCACAAAGACACACAATAAGAAATTGAGATTATGTGTGCTACTGATTGAACTCAGCCAGCAGCTCCTGAAGAAGAAGATCACCATGGTTGGCACAGTTAGAAAGAACAAAGCTGAGCTCCCCCCCCTGCAGGCCTTCTCATCAAAGTTTGCCTTCACCCCCACCACCACTCTAGTTTCTTACCTCCCAAAGAGGAACAAGAATGTGGTTCTCCTGAGCACACTGCACAAAACGGCTGAGATCAGTGATCGTGAGGACAGGAAACCAGTCATCATCCTGGACTACAACCACAAGAAAGGAGGCATGGGCAACCTGGACAAGGTGATTGGAACTTACAGCTGCAGGAGGATGACTGCCCATTGGACCCTGGTTATCTTCCATAACATCATTGATGTGTCCTCATACAATGCCTTCGTGATATGGAACAAGATCAACCGTACCTGGGTGCCTGATAAGCGGAACAAGAGGAGGGTGCTGGGAAAGGCACTTGTAACCCCACAGATCCAAAGAAGGTAGCGCCTCCCCCGCATAGCAGCCTCTGCAGCGCTTGTGAGAGATGTTCAGGAGGCTGAATCTTGTCCTGATCCACCTGAGGCTGCAGCTGGGGCAGGCAAGGGTAGGAGATACCAATTCTGCCCCCAAAGAAGGATAGTAAAACAAATACTATGTGCTGCACATGTGAGAAATACATCTGCAAAGTCCATGCACACATACTTGCACATGTGCTAATTAGAGTTGATTTATGTTCTTCAAGGTAAAAAAAAAAAAATCTATTATCTTATTTTATTGTTATTTATTGTTGTTGTTTATACACCTTGTGGGTGGGGGCAATGGTTTAAAAAAGTGGTAAAGACTAGTATTTTGTAGTTGAATTCCTCATTGTACAATATATAAGAATATATCACTATGCTGCCAAAAAAGATCAAGACTTATTGTTTCCCTTCAATAAAAATGTTCAAACTACTTTCTGCACATTTCTGCTACTTTCGTAGGCTATACAAGTGCTATCTCTTGCAAAAAATATATCTTTACACCTATGCAGGACCTTTAGCAATAATAATAATAATTATAAACCTGTACTTTAGTAAATAAAACAATTATGACAGGTGTGTTGTAATAAAAACGAGTGGTGTCCACTGATTAAATGCAGTCTTTCTGCATTGTGAAGAGGGAAAACCCAGATATTCACAAAGTTTGTGAAATAGATTTGGGGTTTAAAAGTCAAATAAGATGCTTTATTTTAGGGGTTTAGTGAAGGCGGGTAATTTTTTACACTTAGGACCAGGGTGTATGCAGAATGTTAAGACCAAACAAGGGTTAACGGGAGAGAGAAAAACAGGATATAAAATAAGGAGACACAGAGAGCTAACTTCTCTTCTCTTTTCACTGAGCTTTTTCCAACGGTCGCAGTCCAACATATGAAGAAGAGACGGTTGAGCGTCTACAGCAGTAACAATCTCCCGAGTGGTAGCACTAAGTATACATGCATATCAATGCAATACCATGGATGACTACATAATGGAGTGGATGGCTAAGAAATAAGAAATAGTTTTTTTGAATTATAACACTCAGGTAGGCTAAGTAACTTTCATACAGAATGGCATTACACAATTTGCAATTCCACCCCCAGTTCCACATGTGAATGTCTTTCACAATGAAAAGTGAAAATTGCAATTCCACATGGGAGAGTTAGATTTTCAAATGGAGTTTTCTTACATGTGAAACTGCAAATGTGATTTGCACGTTATTGTTTTTCGCATGTGAACTTGTGACTTCACATGTGAAACTGCAATTCTATTCTCCTCACATGGGAAAAGGTGGTGTAAACATGTGAACTCTAAATGTAATAAACGTGAAAATATGATTTCGCATGTGAAATCTAAGCTCAACATGTGAAAACATTGTCCAAGGCCTTCACAGAGTGCAAAAACACCTATTAGCAAGGTCAGCTTTTCAAACATTACTGTGTCTATCTATGTGTGTGTGTTTGTGTAACAGTATAGCTTCCAGCCCTCTCCTCACCCCAACCTTGACTTGAAATCAGGGACCCGCTGAACCCATCAACAACTGCCTCCCACAAAGCATCGTTAGCCATGGCCCTTGCTTCAAGGACTCAGAGCAAGGCTTGTCACCAATTTATACACTACTAGCACACCCTGCTAACTAGCCAGCCATTTCACACCGGTTACGCTCACCCCCTTTTACCTCCTCTTTCTCCACAGCAACCGGGCAGAGCCCAACTGAGTGATCCGGGTCAACAGCATCAATGTAGCACAGTGTTCCTTCCTTCCCTCTCCTCGCCTCAAAACAGGGACTCTCTGAACACCACAACAACAAAGTATCGTTACATTTACATTGGAGTCATTTATCAGATGCTCGTATCCAGAGGGACTTACAGTAGTTAGTGCATACATCTTCATACTGGTCCCCCGTGGAAATCGAACCCACAACCCTTGCGTTGCAAGCACCATGCTCTACCAACTGAGCCACACAAGGGTTCCTATTGCTCCACAAAAGCCACGGTCCTTGCAGAGTGACGTCACCAGTTGAAACACTACTAGCGCGCAACGCTAACTAACACGGTTATATTTATGTGTGTGTGTGTGTGCGTGTGCGTGTGTGTGCGTGTGTGTACGAGCATGTGTGCATCCCCTGGACGTGTCAGAGAGTGGCGTGATGTAAATGAGTAGCATTAAAACCAGGGGCCTCAGGCTTACCTGGGGCCAAACCCTATCTACGTGAGCAACAACCTATTACCTATTGCCTATCATATATTGTATTCACCTAAACACATAGCGACCAACACCTCTTATATCCATCACCCCTCGTCCCCTCTCCCTCACCCCTCACTCCTATTCCCAAACAAACAAGTGCCCTGTCCCCTAAGTGTCCCCTGTGCTATTGGATTATTATGCAGCGTCTCTCTGCCAGGGAACTGATAACCTCTACTACTGTGCTCAAAATGGCACCCTATTGCCTGTATATTGCACTACTTTTTAACAGAGTCAAAAGTAGTGCACTATATTATAGGGTGCCATTTGGGAGGCAGACCTCTACCACTGTGCACAATTAAACACACCTACCACTCAGAATGGAAAATCCCTTCAGAAAAGTGAGGGGAGGGAGAGGGAGAAAAAAGGGGAGACATAGGAAGAGAAAAAGAGATATAGAGAAGAGATATAGAGTGGAGATATAGAGCAGTGAGAGAGAGGAGGGATGGTTATTCAAAGATAAATAAATGCTAACGAGTGGGATTGTTCTTGTGGCCTGATGTGTGGGAGTTTGGGTGTGTGCTTGAGAGAAAGGACTTCAGCGTGGTTACTGATAAGGCGAGAACAGAGAATGGACAACGTGACACTGGGACAGAGCAACCCCAGTGTGTCTGCTATCTAGGCGCGTTAAGGCCTGGTCACAATTAAAGACAAGGCTTTTAGGATGGGAAGGTTTTGATTATAAACCAAATGTAATAACCGAGCTGTGAGTCGGGAAGCAGGTGCAGGTGAAACGTTTAATAAAACAACAAAACCAGTAACGAGACAATTCCATATGGCTACACGCCAGTAAACAAGAACAATACCAACTGGTGAGAAAACATAAGGGAGGGACATATGAAGGGGAGGAAATGATGAAGGTAATGAAGTCCAGGTGTGAATCATAATGATTAACAGGTGCGCGTAATGATGAGTGCCAGGTGCGCGTAATAATGAATCCAAGGACCGGTGGTTAGTATTCTGGAGACGTCATACGCCGGAGGGGAGGAGCAGGAGAAGATGTGACACCAAGCAGCAGTAGACTGATGAAAAGCTCTCTCATGCCCTGTGTCCAAATGACTCTATTGAGGCCCATCCAGCTATTATGAGGGCCCATTGACATACTAAGAGAAAGAAATATCGACTCTCCCCTTTCTAAATTTACATTTAAACTTACGTCATAGTCATTTAGTGGCGATTTTATCCAGAGCGACTTTGGTTTTAGATCCCTATTGTAACAACATAAGGTAGTCTGGTCTCATTAGAATGATGATCATGGAAAGTTTTAAATGAGCTGCTACAAGCGGCTGTTTTCTGCTGTGATGACGCTAATTACGGTGGGACGGTGTGAGAGAAGACAGCTATAAACAAAGTGTTGTTTGTGGGAATGGATCTCCTGTGGGAAGATATCCACCATTTTGTGGGTTTGCTGAATAAATATGTTTACTCTAGTCTGTTTACCTTAATATGGCACTAGCTGCTGTCTGGCTGCGACGCTACCCAGCACCAGCATGAGTGATAAACAAAAGGATGGAAAAGACAGGAAACTGTTGAAAGAGGAGAGTGGTTGAGATCAAACAGTTTTATTTCTGTTGTTTTGGGAAGAATGGGCCTTTCTCTCTAGTTCTTCCAGGAAAAGTGCTCTAGATTCCCATATCCCTTCTTTCCTTTGTTTTCACTCGTGGTCCTTTGAAATATTTAGAGTGATCATTGTAGCTAGCTATCACCCCAAAATACAAACATGTGCATGTACACACACACAAACAGTTAGGCCTTCTCACACACACACACACACACACTCGCACGCATACACAAATTTAAGACAGTTTTCTGGTACCTTTTCAAAGCAACAATCAGTCAACATGTGGACTTAAAGTGGACAGGCTGTCCCCAGAGCAGACTACTTCACACTTCAGATTTGCTGTTTTCAGCATCACTCTCTTCCCATGGTAGTACTTCTCAGAACCCTCAACCCTACCATTCATTCTCCTTCACTACTCAGAGGGTTCTCCTTCAGGTAACCCCTCTCACCCACCTCCCCAAACCCTCACGACCAGCATCACTACCATGGAGAGATCCCCCTAATTAGTCTCAGTGCCTCCCTCTCTTCTCTCCTCGTCTCCACTTTAATCTGAAGACGTAGAGTGGTGCCTCAGATCTCTAAATGCTTCCAGGCTTTAATGGGAAAGCAGATGGGTTAGCTGTTATTGGGGGAAATCTCAGAGGCCAGACTGTAGTCAACCTAAAACACGTTCAGAACAAACACTACAAGGTCAAGTTCAAATCAAATTGAATCAAAATAACATTGAGCTGCTGCTGATCTTACTGAAGAGAGACAGAATGTAGTGAGAAACAAAGTACTCTTATACAAGAGATTCAGAGAGAGAGGCCCACCAGCTCTGCTGGCCCATGCCCCGTCATTTCACACCTACAGTGGTTTGTCCTTTAAAAGTTGCAGCATACTGCTGCACAGCTTGCATGGTGCCACAGACTTCTATGGTACGTTATGTAAGTGCCAACCGCTGGTACTATTAATGTTAGTTAGTGCTAGTTTGACCACCATCTTTGAGAGGGCATCTTTGAGAAGCATTTAATAGCCTTCAATAGTGGCTGTACTAGAGAATTTAAAACTTTTTTTGTAAGAACATAATTTTAAGAAATGTTGCTTAATTCTATTGATTAATATTATGGTGTTTCTATACCAAGACAAACTGAAAACCCTCTGGGTTTCCGTTAGGATTGAATGGAAAATATAGAGCTGTATATCGTGATGGTCGGGAGTAGGCTACAGTATTTGTGCTATTTAGCTAAAGAATGTGTGGGCACACGGGAGACCGGAGTTCAATTTCCCGAAAGGGGAAGAAGGAGTAGGCTGTCCTTGCAAATAAGAATTTATTCTTAACTGACTTGCCTAGTAAAATAAAGGTCACACTCAGAGCATAACATTTCTACACCCTAATTATATAATTGTAGTCTAACCAATACCCAAATGGAGATTCAGTCCAAATAAAAAATCTCATTGATTTATCAAGACCAGTCCCCATGCTTGTCACAGAGCGAAACTGTGCTAAAATAGTTGTAGCCTGTTGCTTCAAATCTTATTGCTTCTAACTTCAAAATGCTTTTTAAATAAATAAGATCTAAACCACTTTTAAAGTGTTGCTTTGTGCTACCCAGTGTGGCGGGGCGCTGTCCTCAGATAATCGCATGGATTGCTTTTGCCGTAAAGCCTTTTTGAAATCTGACACCGTGGCTGGATTAACAAGAAGTTAAGCTTAATAAATATTTATAATACTGTAGTTTGAATTTTGCGCTCTGCAATTTCACCGGATGTTGGCCGCTACTGTCCCACCTGCCCATAAGAAGTTAATAATATATCTGTGAGAATATCCAAGGGGCTTTTATATAATTCAAAATAATAATAATAAAATTTGCTTGTTAAAAAAAATAACAACATTTTGGAAATTATTTCATTTTCAAATAGTGTAAAATGAGCGAGAAAAGGCCATCTGAAACATGGGGTGAGACAATGTTACTCATTTGTAAATAAAGCCAGTTTGTTAAGAATAATTCATTTATGTTTTTAGAGAGGGAGAAACCAAACACCTACGTATTCTCATGGGTCTCCCAGTCGAGGCCAGCACAGAACCAGCATTTGTAGCAATACAGCTTGCAATGCTATACAGTGTCTTAGACCATTTTACCACTCAGGCACTGTACAAAATGACTGGTCGGGAGTGGGCTACACTACTACAGTAAGAGCAAAATAATCCTAACAAAATAAAATAATTAAAACCTTAGTGTAACAACAGTTTTAGCAAGTAATACTGAAGTCGTGCACAATTATCAGTTTCTATTTAGGTTTATGTCACCCATTCATTGTCAGTTAGAGACACAGTAGGACCCAAAAGCATAATCAGTGCTCTAACTCACCCTTGTGCTGGTCTGGAGCAATGAAGTGGTGATGCAGGGTACTGTACTATACCACAAATGACCTATAAGTCCCGAAGCATAATCAAAACTTTTAGTGGAGCAACCACTGTATGTCTAAAAAATATATCATTTTGACAGTAACCCTCCAGAAAGTCCTTCTTAAACCTTTTTAATTTCCACATGTAGCAAGCTAAGTGTTTGGATAACATAATATACATGGGTAGTTGGCCTATTTCTCAGGGGCAGGTGGCAGCCCGCCCCGGTCTCCTCACTTAATTGGCTATAGTGAGAGTTCAGTGACCAACCGGAAGACGACACAACAGCACCCTCCTCGGGGGATAGGTACAGTATTCAGTGTAAGGCCAATTAGTACACACCTGAGCCCACTAATTGCTTTGGGTCTTCCTCTATATAGGTGTGCCAGGAGAGGACCTGGGGGAGAATGGGGAGTAGAGACGGGGCCTGTGAGGATGTCGTATTTTCCTACCTCAGAAAGCTTCTTTTACTGGGGCACCCTGGCTCTCTGATAACTTCTCTAGGATAGGGGGCAGCATTTTCACATTTGGATGAAAAGCATACCCAAATTCAACTGCCAGATACTCATCCCCAGAAGATAAGATGTGCATGTTGTTAGTATATTTGGATAGAAAACACTCTGAAGTTTCTAAAACTGTTTGAATCATGTCTGTGAGTATAACATAACTTATTTAGCAGGCGAAACCCCGAGGACAAACCATTCAGATATATATTTTTTTGAGGTCACTCTCTTTTCAATGGATTTCATTGGGAATACAGATTTCTAATGACCTTCTTGCAGTTCCTACCACTTCCACTGGATGTCAACAGTCTTTAGAAATTGGTTGAGGGTTTTTCCTTTGTGTAATGAAGAAGTACGGCAATTTTTAATCAGGGTCACTTGTTGTGTACTGTTTGTTAGAGGCGCATGGCCAGAAAGCTAGCTACAGATTGTTTTAATCCTGTATTGAACACAGATCAGGTCTTTAATTTTATCGATTATTTACGTAAAAAAATACCCAAAGTTGTATTACAAAAGTCGTTTGAAATGTTTTGGCAAAGTTTACAGGTAACTTGAGATATTTTGTAGTCACATTTCACGAGTTGGAAGCGGTGTTTTTCTGGATCAAACGCGCCAAATAAATGGACATTTTGGATATATATCGACGGAATTATTCAAACAAAAGGACCATTTATGATGTTTACGGGACATATTGGAGTGCCAACAACAGAAGCTCGTCAAAGGTAAGGCATGAATTATATCTTTATTTCTGCGTTTTGTGTCGCGCCTGCAGGGTTGAAATATGCTTATCTCTCTTTGTTTACTATGGTGCTAACTCAGATAATAGCATCGTTTGCTTTTGCCGAAAAGCCTATTTGAATTCTGACATGTTGGCTGGATTCACAACCAGTGTAGCTTTAATTTGGTATCTTTCATGTGTGATTTAATGAAAGTTTAATAGTTCTATAGTAATTTATTTGAATATGGTGCTCTGCATTTTCTCTGGCTTTTGGCCAAGTGAGACAGTAGCGTCCCGCCTAAACTCAGATTTTTGGATATAAATATGAACTTTACCGAACAAAACATACATGGATTGTGTAACATGAAGTCCTATGAGTGTCATCTGATGAAGATCATCAAAGATTAGTGATTCATTTTATCTCTATTTCTGCTTTTTGTTACTCCTTTCTTTGGCTGGAAAAATGGCTGTGTTTTTCTGTGGCTATGTACTGACCTAACATAATCGTTTGGTTTGCTTTCGCCGTAAATCCTTTTTGAAATCAGAGTGGAGCTTTCATTTGGTGTCTTTCATGTGTGATTTCATGAAAGTTCGATTTTATAGTAATTTATTTGAATTTGGCGCTCTGCATTTTTACTGGCTTTTGGCCAAGTCGGACGTTAGCGTCCCACATATCCCAGAGAAGTTAACCAAGCAAGACTTTAGGTAGAGAGAAGCCTGCCTCTTGTAACTATTATGTGTAGATAATTGGGGTGGCAGGTAGCCTAGTGGTTAGAGCATTGGGCCAGTAACCAAACGGTTGCTGGATGAAATCCCAGAGTGGACAAGGTCGTTCTGTCGTTCTGCCCCTGAACAAGGCAGTTAACCCACTGTTCCTAGGCCGTCGTTGTAAATAAGAATTTGTTCTTAACTGACTTGCCTAGTTAAATTAAATTTATATAAAATAGTCAAAGGACAGAAGTAGTTGTTTTGATTTCCATTTTTGGCCACGGTCTTTGTTTATTTGTTACGCTGGTTTTTCAGCGTTGGAGACGTAATCCTATACTGGAGTTATTTTGTCAGGCAAAGAAGACCCGTTTAGTAAACAATCTCAAAAAAGGAATCCCAATCACTGCCTCTGGTCTGTTCATTTTGCGCCACCTGCCTGCGTTAGGGTGTTTCGGACAAGGTGATCCATTCACACTATGAAGTTTTAAAAAGTTAGGTGAATCAGGTAGGACTCGGATGGAGCATGTGGTCTAAAATAGGGGAGGGTTTACAAAAAAATCTTTGCTTCGGGGAGGGTTGTGTGGTTTTATGTAATCTGTGATTGTCTGTGGACCCTGCCAGATACATGTTGTGTTTGAGCTGTTGAATTGCGACTCCACTTTCTCCCAGAAAAGCTAAACACCTTCTACGCCCTCTTTCAGGATAACACAGTGCCACCGACGTGGCCCGCTCCCAAGGACTGTGGGCTCTCGTTCTCAGTGGCCAAAGTGAGTAAGACATTAAAGCGTGTTAACCCTCGCAAGGCGCCGGCCCGGATGGCATCCCTAGCCGTGTCCTCAGAGCATGCACAGACCAGCTGGCTGGAGTATTTACAAACATGATTCAATCTCTCCCTATCCTCGTCTGCTTTCCCCACTTGCTTCAAGATGTCCACCATTGTTCCTGTACCCAAGAAAGCAAAGGTACTAGGAAAATATCCTCCCCCTCAGCGTTAACAAAGCGAAGGAGCTGATCGTGGACTTCAGGAAAGAGCAGAGGGAGCATGCCTCGGCGTACACATCACCGATAATTTGCAATGGTCCACCCACACAGACAGTGTGGTAAACCTCAGGAGGCGAATGAAATTCGTCTTGGTCCCTAAGACCCTCCCAAACTTTTACAGATGCACAATTGAGAGCATCCTATCTGGCTGTATTACCGCCCTGGTATGGCAACTGCACCGCCCGTAACCGCAGGGCTCTCCAGAGGGTGGTGCGGCGTTCCCAACGTATCACCGGGGGCACACTGCCTGTCACCCAGGACACCTACAGCACCGGATGTCATAGGAAGGCCAAACAGATCATCAAGGACATCAACCACCCGAGCTATGGCCTGTTTACCCCGTTATCATCCAGAAGGTGAGGTCAGTACAGGTGCATCAAAGCTGGGACAGAGAGACTGAAAAACAGCTTCTATCTCAAGGCCATCAGACTGTTAAAAAGCCATCACTAGCCGGTTACCACCGGGTTACTCAACCTTGCACCTTAGAGAATGCTGACATGGAATCACTGGCCAATTTAGTAATGGAGCACTAGTCACTTTAATAATGCTTACATACTGCTTTACTCATCTCATATGTATATACTGTATTCTATTCTACTGTGTTTTTGTAATTTCTATAGAGCTGATAGGCAATATATCTTACATTTAGAAGCGTTTACTTTATTTAACTTTTATTCTGTCATTGAGTCAATACTGAGACCAGGGTCTATTTTTCAGATGAGCCTCGAATAGCACCAGAGTAAAAACCAAAATACAATCATAAAAAAACACACTTCTGTCTGAAATTCTCTACAAGTACCAATTCCTCCGATTTTAAAGTGTATTGTAGATCATTCCACAAGTAAGGAGCAAGGAAATTAAAAGCTGACTTACCTATTTCTCTTCCCTGTGAACGGGTTTGATAACTTGTCATTTTAAAGATGAATCGGGGTGCTTTTTTAGCTGCGTGTCTCATGTCTTAACTGTCGTGACGCAATGACACACCTGGCCTCTCCGCTGTCTATCAGCTATTCCTCTATGTTCTTGCGGGCTCATATTGAAAACTGGTGCAGATTTTGAATGATTCTATGTGGCATGATTGCTAGTTAACCTATTGCTGATCTGGACAAACGATCCATCTACCGCTATTATTACTATGGCTAGAGGGCAGGATAGAGTTCACTGTATAGTAAGTGTGTCACGCCCTGACCTTAATTATCTTTGTTTTCTTTATTATTTTGGTTAGGTCAGGGTGTGATGAGGGTGGCATGTGTGTTTTTGTCTTGTCTAGGGGTTTTATATATCTATGGGGTTTTGGTATTGTATAGGGTTTATGTATGTCTAGGTGTGTGTAGTTAGTCTAGGCATATGTAGGTCTATGGTGGCCTAGATTGGTTCCCAATCAGAGGCAGCTGTTGATTGTTGTCTCTGATTGGGGATCCTATTTAGGTTGCCATTTTCCAGTTTAGTTTGTGGGTTATTGTCTATGGTTAGTTGCCTGTGTCGGCACTTGTTTATATTTAGCGTCACGTTTGTTTAGTGTTTCTTCGTTAATAAATAGAAGAATGTATTCACATCACGCTGCGCCTTGGTCTCCTCCATTCAACGAACGTGACAAAGTGCAACGAAAAGTGTAGCGAATATGGGAAGTACCAAGGGGAGGCTTATAGAAGCAGATGAGGACATTTTGTTATATTGAAGAAAATATAGAGTAAAACCTGCAAACTGTGGAATGTAAACTAGGGGGGGGGGGGGAAATCTAACCACCCTGCCCATAGCAAAACAGGATACCAAACATTAACAACGCCATGACAGATCGACCAGGTGAATCCAGCTGAAATCAGTGTAGATGAAGGTGAGGAAACAGGTTAACCTGTTGAGGATGGGGGCGCTGTTGTGACTATTTATGCTAATCGTGTAATTTTTGAAACGGCTTCCCACAAAATCCTTGATCGTACAATATGCATATTATTATTATTATTGGATAGAAAACAGTCTATAGTTTCTATAGGAGTTGAAATTTTGTCTCTAAGTGGAACAGAGCCCATTCTACAGCAATTTCCCTGACATGGAGTCAGATTTCAGAAATTTTGGCCCCTGATCTGGAGTCAGTTAAAAGGGCACTGTTATTGCTATGAGTATACGGACACTGCTTACGTCTTCCCCTGGATGCCTTTACGTGATGACGATTTGAATGGGGTCGATTGCGCGTTCACAGGCACTACAAATTAAAAAACCCTGAGGCTAGTCACTCTTTTGGAGCTGCGTCATGCGCCTAGAGGACACCGACCCGCACCTGTTCCAAGCATTAGTGGAGGGAGTAATATTACTCGGGTCATGTTCTACTCGTTATGGGAGTTAAAAACATCATAAGGTAGTTAATTTAAAGCGTTTTATAGCAATTTATATCCGTTTAGTGCGATTTTGGGACATTTATTTCTGAAACGCTGTGAATTGCTGGGCACGCTTCCAGTTCATCCCGAACGCAGTTGGCATTTCCACATGGCAAGAGGACAGCTTTCCACCAAAAGACGATTACTCCCAAGAAAGGATCCTTTGCCCAAGATACTGATGGAAGAACAGCTCAAAGTAGGACATTTTTATTATGATAAATCGTGTTTCTGTCGAAAAATGTTAGTGGCTTAGGACGCCATGTTTTTTGACGTAGCTTCGCTTGGCGCAAACTGTATTGAAAAGTAAGGATAAATTAAAAAATGTAATTCCGCGATTGTATTAAGAATTAAATTGTCTATCAATCCCTGTCCACCCTATATTTTTTAGTCACGTTTATGAGTATTTATGTATAAGAGTAGATCACTGTCTAAGTGGCGCACGGACATTTTCTCACCAGCTTGGCTACATTTCACATTGTCTAACCATGATTTTGGTGGCTAAATATAAACATTTTCGATCAAACTCTATATGGATTGTGTAATATGATGTTACAGGAGTGTCATCTGAAGAATTCTGAGAAGGTTAGTGAAAAAATTAATATATTTTGGCGATGTTGACTTTTATCGCTCACTTTGGCTAGAATCAATGCTGGGCTGCTATGTGCTATGTGCTATGCTAATATAACGATTTATTGTGTTTTCGCTGTAAGACACTTAGAAAATCTGAAATATTGTCTGTATTCACAGGATCTGTGTCTTTCGATTAGTGTATGCTGTGTATTTTTACGAAATGTTTGATGATTAGTAAGTAGGTAAACACGTTGCTCAATGTAGTTTTTCTAGTCAATTTGTGACGGTGGGTGCAATTGTAACCTATGCCATCTACCTGAAATATGCACTTTTTTCTAACAAAACCTATCCCATACCATAAATATGTTATCAGACTGTCATCTGATGAGTTTTTTTCTTGGTTAGGGGCTATAAATATCTTAGTTTAGCCGAATTGGTGATAGCTACTGGTGTTGGTGGACAAATAAAAGATGGTGGATTATGCTAATGTGTTTTTAGGTAATAGATGTACATCTTTACATATTGTGTCTTCCCTGTAAAACATTTTAAAAATCGGACATGTTGGCTGGATTCACAAGATCTGTGTCTTTCATTAGCTGTATTGGACTGTAATGTGTGAAAGTTAAATATTTAAAAAAAAAAAATTCTTTGAATTTCGCGGCTCTGCCTTTTCAGTGGGGGGGGGGGGGGGGGGGCCCTCAGTCCTAGACAGGTTAAAGAAGGAAAATGTCTCAGGACAGTCTGGGTTAAACAAAAAAGCTGTTGGCTCTGCAACCTGGCCAGGATAAACACTTGCACTCCAAAATGCAAGGCGACACCGTCGGATTCTAAAGCCTCAGAGAGAGAACAGCCCATTTATGTAGGCAATTAGCCAGACAATCCACTGAGTGCAACAATAACATGTGTATGAAGTTCTGCTCTAATCTAAACTACCTTTTCCCTCATCTATTTAATGTGTTATTTGAAAGTTGATAAATACCAGCTAAATACTGTATATATATAGATGGTAGTCTATAATGAAACAGTCCTTAGTAAGCTAGTGTTTTGAGGGTGGGGGGAGTATTTTGCATTAACAGACTGGTTTAATGCAACACACTAAACTTTCCTATCCAAATTAGGAGAGAGCACAAGGATGGCTCATGCAGGCTCTGGTAGGCTATACAGGACAAAAAAAACTGACCTTGCAGGGAAACTGTGCTTACGCATTTGGAAACAACATGTTATACAAGACCACAACAGGTTAGAGCAACATGGTAGTTTGTTAAGTGTTATATAGCCTACAGTACACTTGGAGGCGTTACTATGCCACGGAAGCATCACCCAGGTGGGTGCTGCACTTTCGGCAGTTGATGATCCATCCCTACTACGGAGGAGGTTTCGGCGAGGTGCCTAATGAATAGCCCCCGGGCCTGTCTGACTGGACACATCCCACTCACTGTACCATCCACTCTCCCTCTGCTATTAACTGTCTCAACACTATCAGCTACCACTATCAACACTATCAGCTGTGGAAGACCTGCCACTCCCTGGCCCCTGTTTTATTTTTAAAGCCTCAGATTCTGGATATAAAATAAATGTAGTAGTAGAAGTAGTATTACATGCACCATTATAATTTAAGTCACAGCCTACAGCATGTTATCCTCCAGAGCAGTGGTTCCCAAACTTTTTATAGTCCCATACCCCTTCAAACACTCAACCTCCAGCTGCGTACCCCCTCTAGCACCAGGGTCAGCACACTCAAATGCTGTTGTTTTTTTGCCATCAATTTAAGCCTGCCACACACACACACACACACTATACAATACATTTATTAAACATAAGAATGAGTGAGTTTTTGTGGGAAGTGACAAAGAGCTCTTATAAGACCAGGGCACAAATAATAATATAATAATAATTAATCATTCGGCTCTTTATTTAACCATCTTGCATATAAATCCTGATTTGTTCATGGAAAATTGTGACTCACCACAGGTTAACAAGAAGGGAGTGCTTGAAAGGTTGCACATAACTCTGCAATGTTGGGTTGTACTGGAGAGAGTCTCAGTCTTAAATCATTTGTGATTAACCTCTGTGATTATTATTATTTGACCCTGCTGGTCATCTATGAACATTTGAACATCTTGTGATTCTCAATCAGGGACAACGATTTACAGCTGCCTCTGATTGAGAACCATATTAGGCTGAACACAGAAACAGACAAACTAGACACACAACATATAATTCCCACCCAGCTCACGTCCTGACCAACACTAAACAAGCAAAACACATAGGAACTCTGGTCAGGACGTTACAATGGTTTGCTTTTTCCGTAAAGTTTTTTTAAAATCTGACACAGCGGTTGCATTATGGAGAGGTTTATCTAAAGTTCCATGTTTAATACTTGTATCTTTTATCAATATTTATTATGAGTATTTCTGTAAATTGATGTGGCTCTCTGCAAAATCACCGGATGTTTTGGAGGGCCAATGTAAACTGAGATTTTTGGATATAAATATGAACTTTATCGAACAAAACATACATGTGTTGTGTAACACAAAGTTCTATGAGTGTCATCTGATTGTAACACTCGTCGTTAGGTGGAAGAGAGGAGGACCAAATTGCAGCGTGGTACGTTTCCATATTTATTGGAATACTTAACAACACGAACAAAACAATAAACAGAAAATGAAACTAACGACGCTACAGACCTGAACATGTGAACATGGAGACAATGAACGCAACGAACAGGAACAATCACCCACAAACAAACAGTGAAAACAGTCAACCTTAATATGGTTCCCAATCAGAGACAATGACAAACACCTGCCCCTGATTGGTAACCATATTAGACCAAACAATAAACCCAACATAGAAACACATAACATAGAATGCCCACCCAGCTCACGTCCTGACCAACTAAACAAGACTGAACAAAGGAAATAAGGTCAGGAACGTGACACTGATGAAGATCATCAAAGGTTAGTGATTCATTTTATCTCTATTTCTGCTTTTTGTGACTCCTCTCTTTGGCTGGAAAAATGGCAGTGTTTTTCTGTGAATAGGTGCTGACCTAACATAATGATATGTTGTGCTTTCGTCGTAAAGCCTTTTTGAAATCGGACACTGTGGTGGGATTAACAACAAGTTTATCTTTAAAATGGTGTAAAATACTTCTATGTCTGAGGAATTGTAATTATGAGATTTCTGTTGTTTTGAATTTGGCGCCCTGCACTTTCACTGGCTGTTGTCATATCGATCCCGTTAACGGAATCCCAGCCATAAGAAGTTAATGAACCCTGTGTTAAGTCGAATGCAAAAACCCAGGAAAATGAACAGCTACAGTAGGCTACAATACTGTAAAGTAGGCCTAATACTGCTAAAAACAATACTGAAATAAATTGACTGCTGGTTTTTACTGTACGCTGCACATTTTTACATTGTATTCCATTTCCAGCGAGACTATTCAAGCGATTGACTCACTAATGGATGAAGATGTGCTCGGCAAAGGCCATCAAAATTGCTACAGAAAAAAGTAAGAAGATCAAGCAAGCTGAGTCCCAAGCATCCCCTCCATCTCCATGTGTGAGGGGAAATTCTCGCCAGTGACCAGGCCCATATTTGATTTTTGGTAAGTTTAGCTATTTACTAAGCAAAAGGCACATAAAATATAGTCCCTACACCTCACGGACAGCTATGTGTTCCACAATAATTCACTGTTGCCTCCTTTTTCAGGTATCATGGCTCGAGATTTCTTTGAGGAAGAAATCGTCAAGAGATATGCTGGACCCTATGTCAGAGAGATGACTATGGGACCACATAATTTCTTTCAATGTAGAATTATAGCAATATTTTGATATGTTTAGGCCTATTTACATGTATATTTCTACTATTGTACCTAATGTTAGCTTTTAGGCTAAATGTATTTTAATCTTCTCCAAATGCAGACAATGACCCAAACCAAATTGGGGGATTTTCACACGCACAGCAGCTGGGCAATGGACAGTTGTGTGTCAATTCATAAACCATGTGCTATGGAATCTCTTCCCAACTATTTTGCAATCTATATGGTTCTCCGACATTTTGCGGTAGCATGCGGTCTTGGGGAAATTCACACACACAGTAGCCGGGCTCTGAAGAGTCTATTGTCCTGCTAACAGGAAACATTGTTTGCATGATGGGCTACACCTGCTACAGTACTACAGTACTACACCTGCTACAGTACTACAGTACTAGTGAAAACCTGTTTTCATAATGCCTCCAGCTGTACATCACTACTGTAAAGAAAAACACAGCATCTTGTTTACATTCTTTATTGTAACCACAATGTCACAAATAATTTGTATTTACCTTTCCAATTACATTTAGAGTTTGGGATTTACAAATGTGCGCTGTGAGAATATCTAATAATAATAATCACTTTGTAAGTAAGGATGCATTATCAAATCAAATGTTATTTGTCACATACACATGGTTAGCGGATGTTAATGCGAGTGTAGTGAACTGCTTGTGCTTCTAGTTCCGACAATGCAGTAATAACCAACGAGTAATCTAACCTAACAATTCCACAACTACTACCTTATACACACAAGTGTAAGTTCTTTAAAGGGATAAAGAATATGTACATAAAGATATATGAATGAGTGATGGTACAGAACGGCATAGGCAAGATGCAGTAGATGGTATCGAGTACAGTATATACATATGAGATGAGTAATGTAGGGTATGTAAACACAAAAGTGCATAGTTTAAAGTGGCTAGTGATACATGTATTACATAAAGATGGCAAGATGCAGTAGATGATATAGAGTACAGTATATACATATACATTATATTAAGTGGCGTTGTTTAAAGTGGCTGGTGATACATGTTTAATCAATTTCCATCAATTTCCATTATTAAAGTGAGCTCGAGTTGAGTCAGTATGTTGGCAGCAGCCACTCGATGTTAGTGGTGGCTGTTTAACTTCTTATCGCTGCAGGGGTAGTATTGAGTAGCTTGGATGAAAGGTGCCCAGAGTAAACAGCCTGCTCCTTAGTCCCAGTTACTAATATATGCATATTATTATTAGTATTGGATAGAAAACACTCTGAAGTTTCTAAAACTCTTTGAATTATGTCTGTGAGTATAACAGAAAAAAATCCAAACAGGAAGTGGAAATTCTGAGGCTGGTCGAGTTTCAACCAAGATCCCATTGAAATCACAGCGAGATTTGAATGAGTATTCACTTCTTACGGCTCCCACTAGATGTCAACAGTCTGTAGAACTTTGTCTGATGACTCTACTGTGAAGGGGAGCCGAATGAGAGGAGAATTAGTCACCACTGCCATGAGGTAAACATTCTTTGACCACGCGCGTTCACATGAGAGGCAGCTCCGTTCCATCGCTTATCTGAAGTCAATGTAATTCTCCGGTTGGAACGTTATTCAAGATTTATTTTAACAACATTCTAAAGATTGATTCAATACATCGTTTGACATGTTTCTAATGACTGTTACGGAACCTTTGGACATTTCGTCAGGTTTTAGTGAACGCGCTTCGTGACTTTGGAATTGTTTACCAAACGCGCTAACCAAGGTAGCTAATTGGACATAAATAACGGACATTATCGAACAAATCAAGCATTTATTGTGGACCTGGTATTCCTGGGAGTGCATTCTGATGAAGATCATCAAAGGTAAGGGAATATTTATCATGTAATTTCTGGTTTCTGTTGACTCCATGGCGGCTAATTTGACTATTGTTCTGAGCTCCGTCTCAGATTATTGCATGGTTTGCTTTTTCCGTAAAGTTTTTTTGAAATCTGACACAGCGGTTGCATTAAGGAGAGGTATATCTATACTTCCATGTGTATAACTTGTATTATCATCTACATTTATGATGAGTATTTCTGTTGAAACGATGTGGCTATACAAAATCACTGGATGTTTTTGGAACTAGTGAATGTAACACGCCAAAGTAAACTCAGATTTTTTTATTTAAATATGAACTTTATAAAAACAAAACATACATGTATTGTGTAACATGAAGTCCTATGAGTGTCATAGGCTGCTGCGCCTTCTTCACAACACTGTCTGTGTTGGTGGACCAATTCAAGTTGTCCGTGATGTGTACGCCGAGGAACTTAAAACTTACTACCCTCTCCATTACTGTCCTGTCGATGTGGATAGGAGGGTGCTCCCTCTGCTGTTTTCTGAAGTCCACAATCATCTCCTTTGTTTTGTTGACGTTGAGTGTGAGGTTATTTTCCTGACACCACACTCCGAGGGCCCTCACCTCCTCCCTGTAGGCCGTCTCGTCGTTGTTGGTAATCAAGCCTACCACTGTAGTGTCGTCCGCAATCTTGATGATTGAGTCGTGGGTGAACAGGGAGTACAGGAGAGGGCACAGAACGCACCCTTGTGGGGCCCCAGTGTTGAGGATCAGCGGGGTGGAGATGTTGTTACCTACCCTCACCAGCTGGGGGCGGCCCGTCAGGAAGTCCAGTACCCAGTTGCACAGGGCAGGGTCGAGACCCAGGGTCTCGAGCTTGATCACGAGTTTGGAGGGTACTATGGTGTTAAATGCTGAGCTGTAGGCGATGAACAGCATTCTCACATAGGTATTCCTCTTGTCCAGATGGGTTAGGGCAGTGTGCAGTGTGGTTGCGATTGCGTCGTCTGTGGACCTATTGGGGCGGTAAGCAAATTGGAGTGGGTCTAGTGTGTCAGGTAGGGTGGAGGTGATATGGTCCTTGACTAGTTTCTCAAAGCACTTCATGATGACGGAAGTGAGTGCTACGGGGCGGTAGTCGTTTAGCTCATTTACCTTAGCTTTCTTGGGAACAGGAACAATGGTGGCCCTCTTGAAGAATGTGGGAACAGCAGACTGGGATAAGGATTGATTGAATATGTCTGTAAACACACCAGCCAGCTGGTCTGCACATGCTCTGAGGACGCGGCTGGGGATGCCGTCTGGGCCTGCAGCCTTGCGAGGGTTAACACGTTTAAATGTTTTACTGACAGTGAAGGAGAGTCCGCAGGTTTTGGTAGCGGGCCGTGTCAGTGGCACTGTATTGTCCTCAAAGCGAGCAAAAAAGTTATTAAGCCTGTCTGGGAGGTCATTTTAGTTTCTCTTCGAATAAAAACCTTAGTATTACAACAGTTTTAGTAAGTAATATGATACAGTCAAGTTCCAGCTTGTTCTGATCAAGTAGAAACAAAAAAATAAGTTAATTTCTTAATTGTTTATTTAGTAGCATCACAAATATGAATTAATATTTACAAAACAATTTACCAAACAAAACACATTACAAAATTTCAACAAAAATATTACTGAACCTGTATTTAATTAGGCAAGTCAGTTAAGAACAAATTCTTATTTACAATGACGGCCTACCCTGGCAAAACCCAGATGACGCTGGGCCAATTGTGCGCCGCCCTTTCGGACTCCCAATCACAGCCGGATGTGATACAGCCAGGATTCAAATCAGGGACATTAGTGATGCAGTGCCTTAGACCACTGCGCCACTCGGGACCATGACCATGTCTGTTCTCTTGTTTTGTATTGTTCTGTAGTTTCGACCCAGTGATTCATCTGACAAACAAAGAAATGTGCAGCCTGCAGGCCAGGCACGGATCAAAGCTGGCGAGAGTATTTGTATCATTATTTTATTAACGAAAGCATAAAGATGTTGATGAAGAGGCCACATCCAATATCATGGAATATAATTGAACATTTTTTTTTTTTTTTGGGGGGGGGTGGATCAGCTTAATATTGCGGAAAGAATGTTGCTTCCAATGTAATTGTCTGCATCATTTCCAATCCCCCATATTTTTTGGGGTAAATATATATATCCATTCACGTATGCATACATATACACATATATACATACACATACCTACATAGACATACATACTTTTTTTAAAGAGTATACCTTTATTATTATTCCCCGCAAACCCTACCACCGATCCCCCAATTGGAGTAAACTGATAAACATTTCTGTTTTTACCTTCAATTTATACATCTTATACACATTTTACAGACACAGTCTACTTTATAATAGTTCTCTCTTGTTTGTTCTTAGTCCTTCCTCTATTTCTGTTGTCCATCCAGTTTGATTTCCACTTGTAACTGTGCTATTTCACAATAGCTCCGCACCTATACACATTTCACAGATCCCGTATGCCCTACATTGTTTATCTTGTTATTAGTCCCACCCTTCAGCTCCACTCAACCTTTCCCATCTATCTTCCAACATCATCCATTTCGGATTTTTATTTGCCATATATTTTTCAACTGTGCTGTGATGCTTCACAAAAGATTTGAATCTTCCTATTCTCATAGCTTCCACGGATTGTAAATTAAAATAAATTTTTTTGCTAAAATAATTATTATATTATTGATTGATTGACTATGGCTTTTCAAATCCCCCAGTATTGCTATCTGTAGCGTTAGTTCTACGCAAATGTTGCAATTCTTCAACCATTCCTGGACCTGTGACCAAAAACGAGCTACATGCGGACAATACCAAAATAAATGGTCTAATGACTCTGCCTCCTCACAGCAGAATCTACAGAGCTGGGAAGATTGTATCCCCCATATATATAACATTCTATTAGTTGCAAGAATTTTGTACAATAATTTAAATTGAAAAATTCGAAGTTTTGAATCCGGCGTTGTTTTGCGTATCAATTCATAAACCATGTGCCATGGAATGGGTACATCGAAAATCTCTTCCCAACTATTTTGCAATTTATATGGCACAGCTGTAAGTTTTTTGGTCCTTAAATGAAATTGGTATATGTTTTTATTTATCACACTTTTCTTTAACCATTTATGTTCTTTAATATAAGGCCGACATACAAGTTCCTTACTTTTATCCCCTTCCACCTGCCTCTTCCATTTTTGTGGTAATGCCGCAATTAATTGGTTGTAATTTTGGGTAGAGCAGACATTTCCATATGTCTGTGTTAGCTGCATGTGTGACATTACTCCACCAGTCCTATTTATGATATCATTCACAAAAAATTATACCTTTTTTAAACATTTCTTCGATAAATACAGTTTTTTTATCAATTACTATATTTGAATTTAACCACAAGATTTGTTGTACTATTTGTTCCGTCCTTTCAGGTGGATTAAACTGAAATTGCAACCAACTTTCTAAGGCTTGTTTAAAAAATAAAGATTTTTTGGAAATTATTTCCTTTTCAAGCAACCGAAAGTGAGCAGGTGTAATCTGAATAAAGGGAAAAAGGCCCTTCTTGAACATAGGATGAGACATTCGTACCAATCTACTAGAGAACCAGTTTGGATTTAAGTATAACTTTTGTATGACTGATGCCTTTAGTGAGAGGTCTAATGCTTTAATATTTAATAATTTCTGCCCTCCGAATTCATATTCGTTATATAAATAGGCCCTTTTAATTTTATCTGGCTTGCCGTTCCAAATAAAATTGAATATTTTTTTTTCATATAATTTAAAAAGCAGGTCACTAGGTGTAGGCAAAACCATAAGCAAATAGGTAAACTGTGATATGATTAAAGAGTTAATCAGGGTGATTTTCCCACAAATAGACAGGTATTTTCCTTTCCATGGTAGCAAGATCTTATCTATTTTTGCTAACTTTCTATAAAAATTTATTGGAGTGAGATCATTTCTTTCTTTTGGGATTTGGATACCGAGTATGTCCACATCACCGTCAGACTATTTAATTGGTAAACTACATGGCAATGTAAAATGTGTATTTTTTAGTGATCCAATACGTAATATGGTACATTTATCATAATTTGGTTTTAATCCAGAGAGGATAGCAAATGTATCTAGATCGAACATTTTTGTTTCTCTTAGAATACAGACCTTAGTGTTACATCAGTAATACTGACGAGTGGAAACAAAAAAAAATGTGTATTTTTCTTGGTGTGTGCGTGCTGGACAGAGGAATATGAATTCTTACACTATTGTTCTAAGTTCAACAACCTTCTTCATCCTCATCATTCAATTCATTGAAATTCAATTTGGAAGTTGTGCACAATTTTCCCATTCATTGTCAGAGACACATTAGCGCCTTGGGTCCCAACAACATAATCAGTCCTCTAACTCCCCATTGAGCTGATCTGGAGCAATGAAGCAGTGATGCAGGGTACCGTACTAAACCACAAATGACCTCTAAATCCCGCAGCATAATCTCAAAACTTTTAGTTGATCAATCACTGTACATCCATGGCTTGCTTTTTCTGTGGATGGTCAACAGTATCAGTGGACTAGGGCCTTCATAATAGTCCTTTGATTTACCATCAGACATCTCCAAGATCTCCCTCCGATGTCATATGTTGTCATACAATATGTTGATGATATATTGTTGGTGTCAGAAGATGAGGCAACACATGTTAACGACCTCAAGGGAGACCCTGATTCAAAAGCCTTCACGGAAGAACAGAAAGAGGCTTTTGGCAAGCTTAAATTTGCTCTGCCATCAGTGCCGGCTTTTGGCATTCCGAACTCAGGCCAACCGTTCACCCTCATCGTGGCTGAAAAAGGTGGCTACATGACCTCAGTTCTGACACAAAACCATGGTGATGGTCAGAAAGCTGTAGACTACTATTTGAAGGAAGTGGTCGCTGTGTTGATGGTGGCATCGCTTGTTCTCGACCAACATCTTAACACCAAGGGTCCACATGCTGTTCATACTCTATTAACAAGGAAATGAGCTGCACAGGTCAGAGCTGCTCGTTGGAACAAGTCGTCAACGGTGTTGGAGGTTCCTAACATCACCATACAACGTGACACACCATGTAATCCAGCTACTCTGGTGCTTCCTCCAGATACCACATTACTTGAACACAACTGTTGTGAGTTGGTTTTGGATCAGCTCGCTGATGGGTTTATTAAGAGTCATCCGTTGGAAAACCCTGAGTTTGTCTTATACACAGGCGGTTCAAGCATTGCGGAGGGGGGTGAGAGGAAGGCAGGCTGGGCAGTTACTACAGTGGACAATGAGATAGTGACAGGCATGTTACCGGCATGGACATCAGCACAGGTAGCGGAATGGGTGACTTTGACGGAAGCATGCAACAGGCTGAAGGAAAAACAGCTAATATCCACACAGACTCAATGTATGCTTTTGGTGTTACCAATGATTTTGGAAACTTATGGAAAAACAGAAGATTCATGACATCACTGGAAGCTCCTGTGAAGAATGGACCAGAGGTGAGGGCTCTACTGAATGCTCTCCAGTTACCTGGACAAGTGACAATTTTGAAAGTGAAAGCACATGTAAAAAGCTTTACAGACGAGAGTAAAAGTAATGACTTGGCTGACAGAGCTGCCAAGTCGGCTGCCAAGCAAAAACCTCTGCCACCTAAGCTGATTAGGAGATACACCTTGGATACATTGAAACACATTAGAGACATGCAAAGCAATGCACCAAAAGATGAAGTGTGCGAATGGATGGCTGTCTTTGATCCATAGGGTGAAGTACGGGTGAAGTACGGTGGTGGCAGCATCATGCTGGGAGGATGTTTTTCAGCAGCAGGGACTGGAAGACTAGTCAGGATCGAGGGAAAGATGAACAGAGCAAAGTACAGAATGATCCTTGATGAAAATCTGCTCCAGAGCCATCAGGACCTCTGCCTCAGGCGAAGGTTCACCTTCCAACAGGACAACGACCCTAAGCACACAGCCAAGACAATGCAGGAGTGGCTTCGGGACAAGCTGCACAGCCAGACGCCGGACTTGAACCCGATCGAACATCTCTGGAGAGACCTGAACATAGCTGTGCGGCTACGTTCCCCATCCAACCTGACAGAGCTTGAGAGGTTGGATGGTGTACCAAGCTTGTAGGGTCGTACCCAAGAAGACTCAAGGCTGTAATCGCTGCCAAAGGTGCTTCAACAAAGTAATGAGTAAATGGTCTGAATACTTATGTAAATATCATATTTACATATATTTAATAAACTTGTTTTTCTCTGTCATTATGGGCTATTGTGTGTAGATTAATGAGGGGAGAAAAAAATATGTAATACATTTTAGAAAATGGCTGTGAAATGTGGAAAAAGTCAAGGGGTCTGAATACTTTCCCGAAAGCACTGTATCTGCCAGTGTGACGTTCCTTTGATACAACGGAGTGAACTGGAGATGAAACACATGTCCATGACATTCCCACTATCAATCATATTTAACTCTGATCGCACGAAAGTGTTATAAATGCCTTAAATCATCAGCCTTTAATGAACATCGCAGCGATATAAAAGAGTAATGACAGTGGCTTGTACAGCAGCACAGTAGGCTATGCGCTATGCGTTGGTACTCCACCCTGTCTTAAGAATGATTCATATAGTGTTTCTGCTCTGGTGTCATGTTGGATACTATAAGACGGCACCATTACTTCTGGTGCCACATACTAACTCCATTATGTATGACTTTCGGAGTGGGTCCTAAGTAGCACCATATTTCCTCTTCTCCCCAGTTTTTCCACATCTGTCATTCATTCTCTCGTTTCACACTTTATCTCACCATATTATATTTAGCAGACTGCGGTGGTCTTGGTAATAACGTAGACTAACCTCTTCCATAGGTGCACTATGGATTGCAAATATAGCTACAGTACTTCTATTCTCAGAGTATTTCACGTAGGGTAGAGCGGACCAAGTGGCCGTACAGTATATCAACAGTCTAACAACACACTAACAATAAGAATTATTAAGAGAAAGCACACGTGTTTCTGTGTGAACAGACAGCAATGCTAGCCGAATTGAGGGCCAAAACCGAATATGCGAAGGGAGAAGTGAAAGCCAAAGTGAAGGCCTACCTCTTGAGAAAGGGGCCAAATGTATTTGGTTAAATAGTGCTTTTTTTATGCTTAAAGTGCTTTACATTGTATTGGAGAACATTTTGTGATCCACCTCCAATATGTAGCACCCATCCAAGCTCGGAAGTGATTGGTGGTCCCCTCCCTCCAACTTTCCTTTCCTACAGATCTGTAAAGAGAATGTATAGCATAAATCTAATACAATTAAATTGGCATCAATGTGAAAATTAGAGATGAAATTACTCCCTGTGTTGAGCCTATAATTTGTGCAGAGAAAAAAACATTGGTGAAAAAGGAAAAAAATGACAACCAGGCTCCAAGGTCTTCCCTCATTCGTTACTATTACCTTTAGATGAAAAACACAAATGCTACCCATGAGGCAAAGCAAAGAGACAGTTATTCCCTGACATTTGAGGAAGTAGGGGAGAGAACCATTATCAGTGAATACATTGTATTAGTGAATACATTTCTCCTCATCATTACCGGTAACTCTTAAACGAACAAGGTATACTATATACAGTATGGCTGACTTAAATGACCAAATTTCCTCTTTCCATCTGTAGTTTCTCTTTGTCTTCTCTAGGCTATTGATCATTACATAAAGGTGTCAAAGGGAACAAACACACACGCAGCAGCGGGATTTCCACACACTAATCGAAGACACCAAGACAAAGGCACACATGCTGAAGAGCCTCTGGAGAACTAGGCTGTTACCATGGAAATGCTATGGCTAGATCATGTAAGTGTTTCTATATCACGTAAGTTTCATATAGCCACTACAACATGGCTGGTTAGGTGCAACAAATATTGCATCTGAGCTTTTAGAGTGTGCGGTTCTCCTTTTCAATTTTTTATTTTCTTCAACCTCAAACCTCAAACCGCTAACCCTCTACGCACCTCCATACTCAGCTCTGGACTGGTTCAGTCACCTCATAAGCAGGGGCACTACAATAGCCACGCTGCACTACAACCTGTTTCACAACAACAACTTCCGACAGTTATAGTCAGAACATGACCTCTGCGTTGTGAACCATGACTTTGGGGTGACGATCAAAATCAACATCCTGTAACCCTGAGGAGGTAGAGAGAAACTAGACAGGGTACTGTCTAGGGTACTGCCCTCTCTCTCACTGCCTTTCTCTCCCCATCTCTCTGCCGCTCCCTCTCTCTGCCTCTCCCTCTCTCTGCCGTTCCCTCTCTCTGCCGTTCCCTCTCTCTGCCGTTCCCTCACTCTGCCTCTCCCTCACTCTGCCTCTCCCTCACTCTGCCTCTCCCTCTCTCTGCCTCCCTCTCTCTGCCTCCCTCTCTCTGCCTCTCCCTCACTCTCCCTCTCCCTCACTCTGCCTCTCCCTCTCTCTGCCTCTCCCTCACTCTGCCTCTCCCTCCCTCTGCCTCGCCCTCACTCTGCCTCTCCCTCACTCTGCCTCTCCCTCACTCTGCCTCTCCCTCTCTCTGCCTCCCTCTCTCTGCCTCTCCCTCACTCTGCCTCTCCCTCACTCTGCCTCTCCCTCACTCTGCCTCTCCCTCCCTCTGCCTTTCCCTCTCTCTGCCTTTCCCTCTCTCTGCCTCTCCCTCTCTCTGCCTCTCCCTCTCTCTGCCTCTCCCTCTCTCTGCCTCTCCCTCTCTCTGCCTCTCCCTCCCTCTGCCTCTCCCTCCCTCTTTCTCTCTACATACTACCTCTCTATCCATCTCTCCACTTTATTACCACTCATATCTGCCAGAATGCAGCTGTGTTTGGGCTAATTAAGTGAGCGCTTAGCTCTCAAACTCCCCGCATCCTATATGTAAGCGGGGCCAACTGATGCCCAAGTATGTGTGTACATTTGTGAATCAGAGACGGTGTGTCAACTACCATAAATAAATAATAAGCCAACCAAGACGGAAAACAGGGAGCCAACTCCCAACTTGCATATTGATTAAAAACGGACTCGATTAATGAGAGAGACCACATGCACGCACACAAACATACCGGATGAAAACACACACACACACACACATGCACCCATGCCCATACACACTCAAAGTACATTAATTGATGAAAATAACAGATTCACAACATGAATAACAGATTCACAACATGGAACAACAGATGAAGGGCCCCCCCCCTAAAAATCATAATATACATATACTGTACTTGCATTCATTTTTCAACTGATACCGGGGGACCTTCAGACAACTCTTGTGAGGCCTGTGGGCGTCCTAGAGCGAAACATGTACATGTAGCGACAGTATGTGTTCATGAGAGTCTCACCTTTCCACAGAGGGGTCATATTAGTGTGTATCCCAAACTGTACGGACGCTACAGACAATGTTTTGAGAAGACCCATGTTTGGGATGTCTCATGGTCTGACAAACACTGCTCTAGCTCTGTCACCTTTCACCGCAGAGGCTGAAGTGCGACATAGGCGTATGCTGTGGATTGAGGAACATCCAATGCAAAAAACCGGACAGATTCTTCTGTGAATTTTTGAATTATGCTAATTAGATTTCCCTCGGGGATGTGGGCATCGACTCTAAGGGTTTAAGACATTGTACACTGTCTGTGTTTGTGTGTACCAGTGGCGGTAGATTCCATTCAATATTAAGGAGGACCATTTTTTTCATGAGCATGGCCTTATTTCATTTACAGCATATTGGATGACTGTCATTCATACTTGTATTCCATTCACCCAGCTCAATGTAACATTGATAGGTTTAGGTTACTATATGATACTCGAAATTGCCCTATAGCCACCAGGAAGTTGCTACAACCGAGCCTACAAATGAAAGTTTATAACGCAGGTTCACAGTTCGCGAGACAAATTGAAGTAACCAAGGTGACAGGCAGTGACACATTCAATACCACCTTGCACACTTCTTGCCTGCATCTAGATGATGTGGGGTGTAATCATTGGTCCAAACGAGAGTTTCTATTGGAAAATTTAGGTAGGTCTCTCCTCGTTTAAGAAACGTTTTGCAACATAATTGGAAGAATGAATACACCACTGATCACCTGCACACACAGTCACAGTTCACTTTCATAACAGCCACATACAGCATCATCACGTTACACGTTGTATAATTCCTTCTAACATCTAAGTTCTCTCCTCCTCTCACCTTTTCTCTTTGCTTGTGGACTTCAGTGCACAACAGCTGTCTGTGACCAGGCACATAAAACTGCCTACATCATTGTCACCATATCAAAGTTACAGTCAACAAACTAGAACTAACGCGTTAGTAAATCCAATCAATGAGTACAATCAAGCAGTATACAGCAAGCAGTTTAGCAGTTACACAGACTGACCCCGGTGGCAATAAGTTAATAAAACCAAAAGCTTACTTTAACTTGGAAGAGTTGTAGTGTTGGCTAGCCTTAGCCAGCTAGCTAACAAAAATAGCACCCCTCTCTGTTCGAGTCAGATTGTTGAGTAGGCTAAATTAGCTGCATCAGCTAAGTAAAAGGTACACGAGAAGAAAAATATATACAACAAAATATAGCTAGCCCTCTCCCTCTCTTTCTCTGCTGTTCTCCTTAATTTTTGAAGAAATTAATTTGTTCAAAAATGTTAAACAATAAAACAAATAAAAAATGTAAAACATACAATCCATCTGCAGTGAAGCCGCTCAACTATCCAAGACCCCACCACTGTCCCACCCGAAAACCTCCCTCTTTATCCCCTTTCCCCAAGCTATCCCATCTCCACCCCCTTCGACCCACCATCCCCACGCAACCCAAACAAACAACTACCAACGTGCCAATAACCAATAAAAAATAAACAGAAAAAGCGACGAGAATAAAGGAAAACAACAACAAAACAACAATGTAAAGCAAAAGACATCAAAGCCAAAATTAAAACATCAAGGCCAACTGTGTGTGTTTTTCTGCACATGAGGCAGTATTTACATGTGTGTGTGCGTGTGTGTGTGCGCACGTGTGCGTGCGCTTGCGTAGTATCAGCCTCAGGCAAAAGGCATTTATATTTGTTGTTTATATTTTTTCAGTAGTAGATGAATTATCTGATCCTTTGATTCCCTGGATAAGAGTTCATACTGCAAGAGCTCTGATAGGTTGGAGAACATCCTCTGGAAGTCGTCGTAATTACTGTATAAATCTATGGAAGGGGATGAGAACCGAGAATTTGTATTGAAGTCAATGTACCCAAAGGAGGACGGACAATAGCTGTCCTCCGGCTAAATCATGGTGCTACCCTAGAGGGTGCTGTTGAGGCTATTGCAGACCCTTATTACCAAACAGTGTGTTTTAATCAGTTATTTGGTGTTATGTAAATATATTTAGTGTAGTTTTATCTATAAAGGATAACTTTTTTCATGTTTCACTACATTTATTTTTATGAAATTCACTGAGTGAGATGGTCTTCCTCTGAAGACTGGTGTGTAACCAGTTGCACAGCCTTTTTTTGTTAAGATCCCCAAATATTATATCTAGTTGAAGGAACATTTGAGACAAGTTAAGCAAACACGTTGTTTACTTAAAATCGATACTCTGTTCTAGGGCCTGCCTATAAATGTGCTTGATATTTATTAGTATACATGCACTTCATACGCCTTCCACTAGATGTCGACAGGCAGTGAGAGAAGAAATGAAGTGTATAACATGATCTGAGGTCAAATAAAAGCTCTTGGCATGACGTGACCCCAATTTCCTGTTTTCTGGAACGCGCGAGAAGTGACCTGGTATTGCCTTCTGTAAAGCTGTCGTTATAGACGACTAATATCTCCGGCTTTGATTTTATTTGATACATGTGACAATATCATCGTATAGTATGTTTTTTCAATATAGTTTTATTAGATTATTGAAAAAAAATTCGGGACGTTAGGCGTGTTGCTTTGTCTGCGTATGTTCAGGAAGGAGAGCTTCGCGCCACTTTGCTAGCTTTCCGTGCTAATTGACTGGAGAAGAGGACATTCTAAATCCAAACAACGATTGTTCTGGACAAAGGACCCCTTGTACAACATTCTGAGGGAAGATCATCAAAAGTAGGACCCATTTTATGATGCTATTTCATATATCTGTCGAACATGTGAACTAGTAGTTTGCGCCCAGATTTTGGGCACGCTCTCGCCATAACGTAAACTGCATGTCGTAATGAAGTTATTTTTTAGAATTCTAACACGGCGATTGCATTAAGAACTAGTGTATGTATCATTTCCTATACAACATGTCTTTTTTTGTAATGTTTATGAATAGTTATTTGGTCAGAATATGTGAGTGTCAGAAAAATATCCGGACGTTGTGGGAAAAAGATGCTACGTTAGCACAATGTATAACCACTGATTTCAGCTCTAAATATGCACATTTTCGAACAAAACATAAGTGTATGTATAACCTGATGTTATAGGACTGTCATCTGATGAAGCTTATCAAGGTTAATCAAAAATTATATATCTTTTGCTGGTTTGTTACGATCGCTAACTTTTGCTGCTGGTAAATGGCTTGTGTTTCTGGCTATTGTGGTAAGCTAATACAATGCTATATTGTGTTTTCGCTGTAAAACACTTAAGAAATCAGAAATATTGTCTGGAATCACAAGATGCCTGTCTTTCATTTGCTGCACACTATGTATTTTTCAGAAAATATGTATTTGACGTTGGTGTCTGTAATTACTCTGGCTGCTTCGCTGCTATTTCTGACGGTAGCTGTGATGGTAGCTGCAATGTAAAACTGATTTATAGCTCAAATATGCACATATTTCGAACAAAACATAGATTTATTGAATAACATGTTATAAGACTGTCATCTGATGAAGTTGTTTCTTGGTTAGTTAGGTTGGTTTTGTGCATGCTACCTGTGCTGTGAAAAATGTCTGTCCTTTTTTGTATTTGGTGGTGAGCTAACATAAATATACGTGGTGTTTTCGCTGTAAAACATTTTAAAAATCGGACATGTTGGCTGGATTCACAAGATGTTTATCTTTCATATGCTGTATTGGACTTGTTAATGTGTGAAAGTTAAATATTTCCAAAAAATATATTTTGAATTTCGCGCCCTGTACTTGAAGTGGCTGTTGTCATATTGTGCCCGGCTTCGGGCTTGCAGCCCAAAGAAGTTAAACAATGCCACTTTAATAATGTTTAAAGATCTTACATTACGCATATCATATGAATATACTGTATTTTATACCAACTCTATTGCACCTTGCCTATGCCGCTCGGTCATCGCTCATCCATATATTTATATGTACATATTCTTATTCACCCTTTTAGATGTGTGTGTATTATGTAGTTGTTGGGGAATTGTTCGATTACTTGTTAGATATTACCACACTGTCAGAACTAGAAGCACAAGCATTTCGCTACACTCGCATTAACATCTGCTAACCATGTGTATGTGACCAATAAAATTTGATTTGACTTTGTGATTAGGAGGAATATGGAAAAGCTATAAGGGAAAAGCTGGTGGTGCGTGCATGCGAGTGAGTACATGCGTGTTTAGACATTATCATGGGGAGTATGTCCCAAGGCAGCCTCCCCAGCATATCTAAGCAGGCTGGATCTGCTTAGAGATCTGCTTGTGGGATTCCTTTCCATATAGTACAGTATATGTTTGTAAAAGATAACACACATGCATCACAGTGTTCCGGTAAATTAAAATCTGTTAATTAGCTTGAAATGACTTAACCTAAATCTTCACACTGCTAGCTATACCGTAAACGCCAATGTGCAGTCATTACTCAAAACTTTTCAGCAAACCTGTTGCACTTAATATACTGTATCTGAGTACAGTTCCTTATGATTTTTTAGGTATTACTCAAACCGATTGTCACTGTGACCCTGTAGGGCAGGGTAGGCAACCCTGTTCCTGGAATCCCGCAGGATTTTGTTCCAACTATGCACCACACCTGTCAAACTGAGCTTATTGATCTGTTCAGTGATTGCCTAAATTCAACACACCTGGTCTTCCAGGTTGGTTAAATCAAAAACATGAAGTACATGTGCCACTCCAGGACCAGGGTTGACTACCCCTGCCGTGTGAAGTCCAGATTTGAGTTGCATCAGCTTGAAAATAATGAAAAACGCCTGCATTAAGCCACGCCTCCAATATAATTTCCCAGTGTGCCCCATTGTAGTTACCACCCATGACTGATTTGTTAGCGACAAAGATGTTGTTGTTGAATTAATTTATTGTTTAGTCCTGTGGTCTTTACCAAGTGAGTTCCTGTAGGTGAATGTTATCATTATAATTAAACTCTTTAAGACATACATTACATATCACAAAAGGACACATTTTGTGGCCTAGCAAAATGGTTGAAGGATTTCCAGGAACCTTCAAAGCAGGATTTTTGGGAAACCTGGGAAATTCACCAGAGTTTTGCAACCCTACATTACATGCAAGTCACATTAGGCTGACTTGCAAAGTAATGTATAATCCCTATTGGAATCCAGACTCAGTAAGAACAGCCAACAAATTTTGGTTCACCCAGACCATGAGTTCATATTACTGCCAGGGATAGGAACAGTCCGAGGGGACTACCTAAGCCATTTAAACTGGAACAACCATTTCAGTAACGGATGCACAAAATCTAACAAAATTATTGGATTAATTTAGAAAAATGTATGTTATTTAACTTTGTGTAGCAGAAGCTTAATCAATCACTCAATGTATCAATCATCCCCCAAGAACCAAAGTTTCAAGTGACAGATGAGAGCCAGGGAGGGGATACAGGTTGTTATGTGGACCACACAAAGACACTCCGCTCCAGGGCAGGGTAGCAGAGTTTAGTTGTGTGGCTGGAGCTGTAGTTGTGAAATGGTTTTAATCTAATAGAAGCAGTGGAGAGAAAAAGAAACAGGTGAAATGGATTTAAAATGTGTTTACTTCTTGAGTGATACAGCAGGAGAAGTGTCAGTGTCAAGAATCAGAGAGGCGGGGAGTAGAGCGAAAGACAAGCGAGAGAGAAAGAGCAAGAGAAAGAGAGAAAGAGACTGACTTTTTGTCTTTCTTTAATGAAACATTCTCTTTTAATTAAAATCCCCCCCCCCCCCCCGTCAAAATAAAACACCAAAATATATCCTGTACTGCCTACATGTACATTATTCACCTTTCGCTCTACCACATGATACAAAACAACACCACACATCACAATAACCAAAACCTCACCACTTCTACAACCGTATATCCAAACCATCTTCCCCAGCTATACAGACAGCCCCCCCCCCCCACCCCCCAACACACCATACCTCCTGAAACATCTCCACACTTTTAATCGCGCAGAGACCATCCCATTAAATAATAGTAAAGGGTATTTTATCCTCCACCTTTGACCATGTTCCTCCTTGTTATCCAAATAGCCAACTTTGCCTGAGCAAATAGAAAATTCAACAAAACACATTTGGCCTTTTCCTTATTTGAATACATATACCCCATTATAAACATTCCAACAGTAAAAACCACCCCCAACCTCTCACACAGACATTCAAAAGAGACATTAATGGCATTAACCTGGCGAACACAGAAACACATGAATCACAGTTTCTCTCATAACACAGAAAGGACACCCCCTGCCCGACTCCCGGTTCCAGCTGTTAGAGGCCAGGGCTCCATGTAGAACCCTCCATTGGAGGTCCCCTGACCTCTTTGGTACTGGGGGTTTGTAGAGCCCCCTCCATCTAAAATCCACCATACTCTCCGCCCCACATACCCCCTGCCACTGATGTGCCTTCACTCCTGTTAGGCTCCTAATGTTCCTCACCTTTATGCAGAGGTTGTAGAGACACCATACACTCATTTTTCATAGCATGTTGTACTGATCTTACAAACCCTCTCGGATCAGAAAAAAAGACTCAATATGATTTTTTTCCCCCCTTGGTCTCATTCAGGAACCTTGTCAGTTCCCTCAACGTGTACTTTGACCCCTCTGCTTGACTGGATGTCAGCTCCGGACCCATTGAAGAGGAGTCTGAAAAAAAAGCCTCATCATCCTCAGACTCACTTTCCTCATTTACATTACATTTAAGTCATTTAGCAGACGCTCTTATCAAGAGCGACTTAAAAATTGGTGCATTCACCTTATGATATCCAGTGGAACAACCACTTTATAATAGTGCATCTAACTCTTTTAAGGGGGGGGGGGGGTTAGAAGGATTACTTTATCCTATCCTAGGTATTCCTTAAAGAGGTGGGGTTTCAGGTGTCTCCGGAAGGTGGTGATTGACTCCGCTGACCTGGCGTCTTGAGGGAGTTTGTTCCACCATTGGGGTGCCAGAGCAGCGAACAGTTTTGACTGGGCTGAGCGGGAACTGTACTTCCTCAGAGGTAGGGAGGCGAGCAGGCCAGAGGTGGATGAACGCAGTGCCCTTGTTTGGGTGTAGGGCCTGATCAGAGCCTGAAGGTACGGAGGTGCAGTTCCCCTCACAGCTCCGTAGGCAAGCACCATGGTCTTGTAGCGGATGCGAGCTTCAACTGGAAGCCAGTGGAGAGAGCGGAGGAGCGGGGTGACGTGAGAGAACTTGGGAAAGTTGAACACCAGACGGGCTGCGGCGTTCTGGATGAGTTGTAGGGGTTTAATGGCACAGGCAGGGAGCCCAGCCAACAGCGAGTTGCAGTAATCCAGACGGGAGATGACAAGTGCCTGGATTAGGACCTGCGCCGCTTCCTGCGTGAGTGAGGGTCGTACTCTGCGAATGTTGTAGAGCATGAACCTACAGGAACGGGTCACCGCCTTGATGTTAGTTGAGTTCCTCCTCATGTCCATCTCCCATCCTGACCACCTGCCCTTCCTCGCTGGTCAGGGCCTATCCCCTAGCACCAGGCAAAGGTTCCTTGGTTCCTTTGACCACACCAGCCCCCCCCCCCCCTCCTTTCCCGCTTGACACCCTCTTCCTCCCAACATAGTCTCTTACACTTCCCCACTATACTCTCCTCATCCACTAGCATAACCTGACCAGACCTAGCCTCATCTACACCACCCTCCATAGCATGACTAGGCCCAGCCTCAACTACCCCACCATCTTTGGCCTGACTTGACCCAGCCTCATCTACACCACCATCCCTGGCATGACTAGGCCCAGCCTCTGCTGTCTGCATCTCATTGCCCCCTGCACGTTGACCTCGATTTCCCCCACTGGCGCATATGCCCTCACCTTCTACTGCCTTTATATGAGCATGCAAAGCTCTTATGCCCCAAATACCCACATTCAAAACACAGTAGACTATCTGTGCTGGCAAACCCTGCGTAGAGCCCCTCCCCATGCCTCACTTTAAAATGCACATTTAGCTGTTGCTCATTGTAATTCAGAAACATGAACACAGGCTTCCGTAACGAAACAACATGCTTAACGGCATCTGCCTGAAAACCTGCCGACAGTGCACGAAAACCGCTAGCAAACTTACTAAAACGACTCAGCTCTTTCCTGATTTGATCATCCGTAATAAACGGAGGCAAATTTATAACTACCACTGTTATCGAAGGGGTAGAAAGAGGATAAATTTGCACCAACCCACCTCTTATAAATAGCAATTTGCTCTTTTCATGAACACAACCACAGATTTGTTCATTCTGGAAGCGGAATGTATGATTTCAGCTCCTACCTGTTCACCGACTGCGAGCAGAACCTCCTCCACTTTAACTCCATTCTCAGGAACACACCTGAATCCATGCCGTATCGACAGTGTCTCCTCCGCGCTAGGCTGAGAAACCATCACACACACCACATCTTTCAAACCCCAGGAAACTAACTGTCCTCTTCCACCCTAACTTTGAAAAAAACCTGTGGATACCGCAAAAACAAATAGTGCATTAACCCTCCACCATAGAAAATAAAAGTTGAAAGAAAAGACCAAGGACAGAATCAAGAAAATAAGATAGGACAGAGCCCGCCACACCAAACACTCAAACTCCCCAAAACACCTAGCATGCACTGCGAGGGAGAGAGAGAGAGATGGCTTGAAAATAGATAAAGGGAGACCAAGGGGATGATTTGAAAGGGGGTCAAATCGAAGTGATTTCTTCTAGACCGGTCAGCTGCAATGTCAAAATTGGCCATATTGTAAAAATTCATGAAAGCTAAAATGTGCTCTTTGGTCTTAATTTAAGGTCAGGGTTATGCATTAGGGTTAGCAGTGGGGTTAAGGTTAGAGTTAAGGTTAGTTTGAATTACTTTGTGGCTGTGCCAGCTAGTGACCTCTCTGCAGAACAAGATTCAAAGTGAAAAAGGATAACCACACACATGTACAAACACATAAATAGTCACAGCTAAACAGAATGACAGCAAGAGAAACAGCAAGGGAGAGAGACGGAGGAATGAGGACAGAGAAACAGCAAGGGAGAGAGACGGAGGAAGGAGGACAGAGAAACACAAGGAAACAATAGAGATGCTAGGAGAGAGGCAGAGTAGAGAATAGAAAGCGAGAGAGAGAGAGAGAGAGGGTGGGAGAGAGTGAACTATAGTGAGAGAGTGCTGCAGTGTGACAGGTACTGCGGCAGCATCATGGAGAAGCAAACACACAAATTCACGCAAGTACACACACACACACACACACACACACACACACACACACACACACACACACACACACACACACACACACACACACACACACACACACACACACCAGAGTCTCTCTGACTTGTTCCCTGTAGCATGGCGATATGTGCCAAATAACAGATCCCTAATTAGGCTATTTTAAGGAATTGATTGACCTAGAGATGGCACACACTGATGTTGCACTACCTTCGCTAAACTTCGGTAAACTAACAGATGTTTGTGTCTGACTGTGTACACACTGGTAACAGCAGTCTACGGATTAAGACAGTAGTTCCATTAACTTCTATAAGGCGAACAAAATCAACCATGTCCACAACCTTTTCCACCGAGAGGGTAGAGAGGAGAGAGAGAGAGAGGATGGGGAGATGAAGGAAGGGGGGAGAGAAGTTATCGATTTCTCCTCTGCAGGTTGATGAAGTATTTGGTTTACCTTTCCCGGGAGACGAGCTGTGGTGATGGCTGCTGCAGAGTAAATATGAAACTTGTCTGTGTGATGGCTGACTGGGAGACTGACTGATATTTTAGCTCGCTGTCTGTCTGTTTCCCCCTGACATTTGAGCTTTGAAACAAACAATGCCCAATCAGCCTGAATGGCAGAATCAGGGAGCTTGGGTCTAAACAATATCTCTACTCATTTGGAACAATGCCTCGGTGGGGGTGCACACACACATACTTTCTGTACCCCCATGATGAAATCGCGGAGGGGACTGTTGATCTGTCTCCGTCCGTTAGTACGCTAGTCACACGTGATATCTCAGACAGTACTGGACAGATTTATATGAAACTAGGATGAATGATGCGTCTTGCCGTGGAGATCTGGCATTTACAAAAGTACACTGATTGGCCAAAAGGGAGTGCTATAGTAATCAACAAAAATGCCAAACTTTGAACAAGCATATCTCCTGTCCTGTTTCAGCTATTGTCATGAAATAGCTCAAATATGCAAAAAAAATAATGTTTTAAGTGTGAAGTAGGCATTTGTCTGAAGGCGAAAGAGAAAGGAAATTCACAAGCGCCACCATGCCTATTCCACCCATGCCCTACCAAGGTTTTCCAGCTCCCGGCTTTGACCTACTACAGTAACTATGTTGGTATTGTACTTCAAACTATGTGTAGGCAGGTTGCTTAGGATTTAAACCTTCTCAAAAAGACAAATTAATACTCTTCGAGGAAGTGCTGGAGGAGAAGTCCCAAATGATCTAAACGACTCTGAGAGTCGAGGCAACAGGCAGTGCACTCTGGCGTCATCTCAGATTAGTTTGCACCACACTCATCCAGAGTCCTCTGTTGATCAACTGTTTGTACCTGTTTGTTTCCCTGAGTTTTCCCCACATTCCCAGCATAAGGCGCTCGTCGATTCAGGCGCAGCTGGGAATTTTATCGACAGAGCACTAGCCATTAGGTTAGGGATCCCTATTTTTCCCATAGTTAGACCCTTCTCGGTACACGCTCTAGATAGTCGACCATTAGGGTCCGGGCTAATCAAGGAGGCCACCATCTCCTTGGCCATGGTTATGCAGGGGAATCATGAGGAGGGAATCAGTCTCTTTCTCATTTTCCGGAATGCCACCCGGAAATGGTGGAATCCCTGCAGGCCAGCTCACGTCGGACGTCTTCTCGTAGGCTGCATCGATAATGGTCGATAAGGGCCCTGTCGTTCCAGCCTGCTCCGGCGGCCAAGATCCAGAATTCCAGGGCGAAGTCCTGGGCACTCCTCGTCCCCTGTCTCAGATGGAAGAGCCTCTCCCCCGCCGCTCTGCCCTCAGGTGGATGGTCGAAGATGGCCCTGAAGGGACGGGTGAACTCCTCGAAGTGGTCTGGTGCCGCGTCTCCTTCTCTCCACACGGCGTTTGTCCACTCCAGCGCTCTTCCTGTGAGACAGGAGACTCCCTCCTCCTGAGGGAGCTGGGTGCACGGTGGCCAGGTAGAGGTCCAGTTGTAACAAGAATCCCTGGCACTGTGCTGCTCTTCCATCATACTCTCTAGGAAGGGAGACACGCATCCCACTGGAACTCTCTCCGGTTGTACTGGTCGCAGCACTGGAGAGACTTCCTGTCTCTCCTAGCGGTCCATGGTCTGGACAACGCGATCCATCATGGCACCAATATGTTGTAACATGGCCGAATGATCCTGGACGCGCTCCCCGACTCCTCTAATCGGGGTGCCTGCCCCTGCTGACTCCATTGAAGGTGTGCAATTCTGACAGGATGGTGTATTGGAGGCGAAGTCAAGTGCAGGAGAGCAGATTATAATGAACAGGGGCACTTTTATTATAGTTCCAACGAGAGCACTACATAAATCAAACGAGCTCAAAAAACGGAAACATAAAAGTAGAGCGCGTAAACTAACACCACCTAACATGAAAACAATTACACACAAAACATGATGGGAAACAGAGTTAAATACAAGTAGCTTAATTTGGGGTAATGAAAACCAGGTGTGTATGAAAACAAGACAAGACCAATGGATATACAAAAAATGGAGCTGCGAAGGCTAGAAAGCCGATGACGTTGATCGCTGAACGCTGTACGAACAAGGAGAGGGGCTGACTTCGGCAGAAGTCGTGACAGTTTAATTACATTTCTTGCACATAAACAAAAAAAAAAAGAAACGTCCCTTTTTCAGGACCCTGTCTTTCAAAGATCCTTCGTAAAAATCCATATAACTTCACAGATCTTAATTGTAAAGGGGTTATACACTGTTTCCCATGCTTGTTCAATGAACCATAAACAATTAATGAACATGCACCCGTGGAACGGTCGTTAAGATGGTCACAGTTATGAAAACTTAGGACACTAAAGAGGCCTTTATACTGACTCTGAAAAACACCAAAAGAAAGATGCCCATGGTCCCTGCTCATCTGTGTGAACGTGCCTTAGGCATTCAGCAAGGAGGCAAGAGGACTGCAGACGTGGCCAGGGCAATAAATTGCAATGTCCGTACTGTGAGACTCCTAAGACAGCACTACAGGGAGACAGGACGGACAGCTGATCGTCCTCGCAGTGGCAGACCATGTGTAACAACACCTGCATAGGATCGGTACATCCAAACATCACACCTGTGGGACAGGTACAGGATTGCAACAACAACTACTTGAGTAATACCAGGAATGCACAATCCCTCCATCAGTGCTCAGACTGTCCGCAGTAGGCTGAGAGAGGCTGGACTGAGGGCGTGTAGGCCTGTTGTAAAGGCAGGTCCTCACTAGACATCACCGGCAACAATGTCGCCTATGGGCACAAACCCACCGTCGCTGGACCAGACAGTAAAAAAAAGTGCTCTTCACTGACTAGTCACGGTTTTGTCTCACCAGGGGTGATGGTCAGATTTGCGTTTATTGTCGAAGGAATGAGCGTTTCACCAAGGCCTGTACAAGACAGGAATGTCAGTGTTCTGCCATGGCCAGCGAAGAGCCTGGATCTCAATCCCATTGAGCACGTCTGGGAATGGAGGGTGAGGGCTAGGGCCATTCCCCCCAGAAATGTCCTTGCCTTGGTTGAAGAGTGGGGTGACATTTCAAAGCAAGAACTGGCAAATCTGGTGCAGTCCATGAGGAGGAGATGCACTGCAGTACTTAATGCAGCTGGCCACATCAGATACTGACTGTTACTTTTGATTTTGAACTCCCCTTTGTTCAGGGACACATTATTCAATTTCTGTTAGTTACATGTCTGTGGAACTTGTTCAGTTTATGCCTCAGTTGTTGAATCTTGTCATGTTCATACAAATATTTACACATGTTAAGTTAGCTGAAAATAAACACAGTTGACAGTGAGAAGATGTTTCCTTTTTTATATCACCATATATTATTAACAATGATTGCTCATGATAAAAATATATGTAATATTCATATATAAATATACTGACGATAAATAATCATGCATACTGTTAAAGATATTTTTAACAAATACATGTAAATATATGACTTGCACATATTTGTAAAATGCATACTACCACATATGTATAAGTAATACATGCAACTGAGGATACACGATTTTTACGTGCTACGTGCCTTTTCACTTGGCAGTCCCATCTATGATTTTGTGTGGCCTAGCACTTTGCGGCTGAACCGTTGTTGCTCCTCGAAATTTCCACTTCACAATAACAGCGCTTACAGTTGACCGGGGCAGCTCTAGCAATGCAGACATTTGATGAACTGACTTGTTGGAAAGGGTGCATCCTATGACGGTGCCACGTTAAACGTCACTGAGCTCTTCAGTAAGGCCATTCTACTGCCAATGTCTGTCTATCGATTTTATACATGTCAGTAACGGGTGTGGCTGAAATAGCCGAATCCACTTGTTTGAAGGGGTGTCCACATACTTTTGTATATATAGTGTATATGACATACCTATATGTATTTGATATAATAGGCTTCGGTATTGGTTTAAGCTCTGCCCATTAATTTTTCTGTTATTTGTACTTTTTGTCCCCCACCAAACTTTAAACAAGCATATCTCTTGCCCCGTTTGACCTACAGTCATATAATTTTGATATGACTCATATCATTCATCATCATGAGAAATACATTTCCCATAACAACCTATATAGTTTTGGTACTTACAAATGAAATGGTATTCCGCATCTCTTGAATTGGAGCTGGCTGCATCCATAGGTTGACTTGTTCAAAAAACTTCTTAAGGATAGCCCCTTTTTTTCAATTTTCACCGAAAATGACATGCCTAAGTCTAACTGCCTGTAGCTCAGGCCCTGAAGCAAGGATATGCATATTCTTGGTACCATTTGAAAGGAAACACTTTGAAGTTTATGGAAATGTGATTTGAATGTAGGAGAATATAACACAATAGATCTGGTAGAAGAAAACACAAAGGAAAAACAACAATTTTTCGTTTCCACCACCATCTTTGAAATGCAACAGAAAGGTCCTACATCTCACCATCACTCTGGTTGTAAATCCAATGGTGTCCACAAGATGGCAGCAGTGTTTGTGCAATGTTTCAGACGGATAACTGGAAGTATGAGAAAACTACACGACATTTAATGTGAATTCACACAGGTACATTTGGGCAAATCGTGAAGGAGACATTTACATTAATATAAAACATTTCTGCAAGTATATCGTCAAATCTGTATACTTAGACTTTGATGTAGCTTTTTCAGTATTAGTAGCCATAGTATAAGTTCAACATTTGAAAACAACCAGTTTTCATACCTTCATAACGCTAATCATTTTTGTTCCAAAAGGAAAAGGCTGGCTGTCGCACAAGGTTAGCAGCTACATTTTGCTACAGATACTCCCGTAAATCCCAGCTCATTGGCTATCTAGCTAGCTTTGTTTGACCCCGATTGGTGCTTATTTGGCAAAGTGAGAGTCATTCAAGTGAAGATCGCCCGCGTCATCGGCGTGCCATGAAGGCGTCGCTCTCTGACCAAATATGGTATGCTGTAGGATATACTACCCCCCCAATGACATAGTGAAGTCTGGTTATGTTCTAAGATCTCTGAGGAATAAACACGAACGTGATTTGGCTCGTTGAAACAGCTTTTAGCATTAGATTTTCACAGATTCCTTTCTTTGCAAATTGAACGAGTGGAAATACAAAATCGAACGTGCATGCTATATGGACCTTTATAGGAAATACAATTATTTTATCTAACAAATGACACTTCTTGTTATCTCTGGGACCCATTGGATGATAAATCAGCAAGATTTCAGAATGTAAGTACACATTTCACCTTCAGAGGTGAATTTATCAAATCGATCATGGTGAAAAAGTGTTTTGTTAGGAGCTCTCCTCAAACAATAGCATTATATTTTTTCCGCAGTAATAGCTACTGTAAATTGGACAGTGCAGTTATATTAGCAGGAATTTAAGCTTTCAGCCGATATAAGACACCTATAAGTACCGACATCTGTTGTTTCTCTAAAATCTGCGATCGTGACACAAGGCACTGCATGATTTACAACTGTCCGGTTGACGGGACGCCGATCCCTAAGAATATTTATTTTTAATGTGGGGCTATCGATTTGTGTGAATGCACTCCCTTTACTCAAAACCCTGAAAGAAGGAGTGCTAAGATGGTGGCACAGTGGCTTTAAATTGTTTCATTGGCCAGATAGAGGCATCAGCTATCTAGTGTATATATACGTCATTGTGGTGAAAGCAGTGCAAGGAGAGTGTTGAAAATGCACAACCAACATGTTGTTTGATTGATATTTGTCTATCATACTTCAGTGCTTGGCAATTGTAGTGTATACGGGTGAGATATGTTACATTGAGTTATGGTTATGTTTATGCTGAGTTAAGGTTACATTTGCACTACATCATTCATGGGGACAACATGTTTACTGTAGATTGATTTTAGTCATTGTCTTTCAGTCTTTCTCTTATCCTTACTCCATCTGTCTCTCATTCTTTCTCCTCCTCCCCTCTTCTTTCTTCTCCATCATTTCCCTCTCTCTCTCTTTCTTTTACCCAGAACTACTCTTTCTCAAATAAATCTTTGCTTTCTCTCTCACATGCACTGAGTGCACAAAACATTAGGAACACCTTCTTTCTATTAAGTTGCACCCAATTGTGTCTTCAGAACAGCCTCAATTCATCGGGTTATGGACTCTGCAAGGTGTTGAAAGCGTTCCACAGGGATGCTGGCACATGTTGACTCCAATGCTTCCCACAGTTGTGTTAAGTTGGCTGGATGTCCTTTGGGTGGTGGACTATTCTAGATACTCACAGTATATTGTTGAGCGTGAAAAACCTAGCGGCGTTGTATTTCTTGACACACAAACCGGTGCGCCTGGCACCTACTACATTATCCTGTTCAAAGGCACTTAAATCTTTTGTCTTGCCCTTCACCCTCTGAATGGTATACATACACAATCCGTGTCTGAATTGTTTCAAGGCTTTCTTTAGCCTGTCTCCTTCCCTTCATCTACACTGATTGAAGTGGATTTAACAAGTGACATCAATAAGGGATCATAGCTTTCACCTGCTTCCACCTGGTCAGTCTATGAAAAGAGCCGGTGTTCCTAATGTTTTGTACACTCAGTGTATTCACACTATTTCCCTCTCACGTCACCTGAATCATTATTAGGTTTCTCTGGCTGCTTTCTTGAAATCGTCTTCAAAATAACAATGACTCCTAACACAGTTTCTCTCTATTGATGTGAGTTTGACTCTTCTGTGACTGTGAGTTGATGTCAATGATTCAGGTGGAGCCCTCTACTCCTCCCAATCTGCTCTCTGGTACTGCTTGCTTATAACTGCCTCCTATCCTGTCTAAACAAAGCCATGGATGAAAGTGGCAGAAACACACACACACACACACACACACCGGATAATGACAGAGTGAAATGAGAAATCCTCTGTTCATCTGAGCTGAAACACCAAATCACATCTCTTTAATACCCTTAGCGAAGACAGACTTGGGGATTACATCAGAAATACTGACTGAGAGAAAGGTTGCCTCATAAATGGTACGCTATTCCTTATATAGTGCATCATATGCACTCTGTTCAGAAGCAGTCTACTATATAGGGAGAGTGCTGTTTGGGATGCGTGGTGAGGAGTTTAAAGGGAGTCCTATTGAAGTTGAGGTTTTTACACCATATGATTATAAAGGTAGAGAGGATGAAGAAGATAAGTAGCCATGGAACCCAGGTCCTTTCAAAAAGTCTATGTGTATACTTTACAGTACTTGTGTGGAGAAAATCCATCTCCACTAATGGTACTTCAAGATGAATGTAAGTGCTTGGAGGAGCATTTCGTCATTCCGTTACACTGTAAAGTGTTTAGGATCTGAACACACAACTCAACACGTTTTAAACTTGTCAAGGCATTTAGAATGTCAATGAGAAACACATCACAGTGTTTCGATTGTAAACACCAGAACATGTTCTGGCCACCCCTCATAGCCTGGTTCCTCTCGAGGTTTCTTCCTAGGTTTTGGCCTTTCTAGGGAGTTTTTCCTAGCCACCGTGCTTCTACACCTGCATTGCTTGCTGTTTGGGATTTTAGGCTGGGTTTCTGTACAGCACTTCGAGATATTAGCTGATGTACGAAGGGCTATATAAAATAAACTTGATTTGATGTTTATATGGTGTAATACTTTTTAAACACATGAACATATTTATTCAGCTAAAGGCACTTAACAATTGGTGTTATTTTAACACTATAGAGGGTAAAGGTTTATTTGCATATTTCCCAGCTTGCCTTTCGAGTGAATCTGATAAATACCCACCCAAGACTGTGTTTCTTAGTGACAGAGCTATGGTTCTTGCATTGAACATATTTTAGTGTTCTAGCCTTTGCCAATTGACTGTTTATGTGAATGTTTCCATTAAAAGTCAATCTTTGATCACATATTATACATGTCATGAGGCTTTTATAGGTCTGCTGAGTATAAACTTGAACATTGTGAAAATTCTGTGCATTTACTGCGAACAATAAATCTGTACCGGCTTTAAGTTACAGTTTTAACAGAGGTCAAGTAGGCTTCTCTGGCTATTTGATCATAAAGTAGGCTTACCCTAGCCCCTGGCTATCTGTAAATATATATATATATATAAATAATATATATATTTTAAGAACCGTCTGGTTGTCACGATCGTGTGGCGGATTGACGGACCAAAACGCAGCACTTGGAAAATAAGCCATCTTCTTTTATTATAAAGATGACGAAAAATAAACACGAAACACTTAATACAAACTAACAAAAACAACAAACGATCGTGAAGCTAATAAACGTCGTGCACATACAACAGGCTACAAACGTTCTGACATAGACAATTACCCACAACCAATGAGAGCCTATGGCTACCCTAAATAAGGCTCCCAATCAGAGACAACCGAAATCAGCTGTCTCTAATTGGGAACTCATTCAGGTAACCATAGACTCTCCTAGACCACTAAACATACATAGACAACACTAGACACATGTACTCCACACAAACCCATATACTATACAACAACCCCTTTACCATAAAAAACACCCAAAACCAACAAAACACAAACATTCCCCATGTCACACCCTGACCTAACTAAAATAATAAAGAAAACAAAGAATACTAAGGCCAGGGCGTGACATAACCCCCCCCTTAAGGTGCGAACTCCGGGCGCACCATTACACAGTCTAGGGGAGGGTCTGGGTGGGCTTCCATCCACGGTGGCGGCTCCGGCTCTGGTCGTGGTCCCCACGTCACCACAGTCCCTAACCACCTCCTTAGCTTCTTCAAAATGACCCCTCTCCACATTAACCCCATTGCATTAAGGGGCAGTTCCGGACTAAGGGACAGCTCCGGACTAAGGGCCAGTACCAGGGTAAGGGGCAGTACCAGGGTCAGGGGCAGTACCAGGGTCAGGGGCAGCACCAGGGTAAGGGGCAGCACCAGGGTAAGGGGCAGCACCAGGGTAAGGGGCAGCACCAGGGTAAGGGGCAGCTCCGGACTGAGGAATGGCAGCTCCGGACTGAGGAATGGCAGCTCCGGACTGAGGAATGGCAGCTCCGGACTGAGGAACGGCAGCTCCGGACTGAGGGACTGCAGCTCCGGACTGAGGGACTGCAGCTCCGGACTGAGGGACTGCAGCTCCGGACTGAGGGACGGCCCATGGCTGGCTGACAGATCTGGCTGCTCATGGCTGGCTAACGGATCTGGCTGCTCATGGCTGGCTGACTGATCTGGCTGCTCATGGCTGGCTGACGGATCTGACTGCTCATGGCTGGCTGACGGATCTGGCTGCTCATGGCTGGCTGACGGATCTGGCTGCTCATGGCTGGCTGACGGATCTGGCTGCTCATGGCTAGCTGACGGATCTGGCTGCTCATGGCTAGCTGACGGATCTGGCTGCTCATGGCTAGCTGACGGATCTGGCTGCTCATGGCTAGCTGACGGATCTGGCTGCTCATGGCTAGCTGACGGATCTGGCTGCTCATGGCTAGCTGACGGATCTGGCTGCTCATGGCTAGCTGACGGATCTGGCTGCTCATGGCTAGCTGACGGATCTGGCTGCTCATGGCTAGCTGACGGATCTGGCTGCTCATGGCTAGCTGACGGATCTGGCTGCTCATGGCTAGCTGACGGATCTGGCTGCTCATGGCTAGCTGACGGATCTGGCTGCTCATGGCTGGCTGACGGATCTGGCTGCTCATGGCTGGCTGACGGATCTGGCTGCTCATGGCTGGCTGACGGATCTGGCTGCTCATGGCTGGCTGACTGATCTGGCTGCTCCTGTCTGGTTGGCGGCTCTGGCTGCTCCTGTCTGGTTGGCGGCTCTGGCAGATCCTGTCTGGTTGGCGGCTCTGGCAGATCCTGTCTGGTTGACGGCTCTAGCGGCTCCTGTCTGGCTGGCGGCTCTAGCGGCTCCTGTCTGGCTGGCGGCTCTAGCGGCTCCTGTCTGGCGGACGGCTCAGTGGGCTCATGGCAGACGGGCGGCTTTGCAGGCTCATGGCAGACGGGCGGCTTTGCAGGCTCATTGCAGACGGATGGCTCAGATGGCGCTGGGGAGACGGATGGCTCAGATGGCGCTGGGGAGACGGATGGCTCAGATGGCGCTTGGCAGACGGGCAGTTCAGTCATCGCTGTGCAGACGGCAGACTCCTGCCGGCTGAGGCGCACTGTAGGCCTGGTGCGTGGTGCCGGGACTGGTGGCACCGGGCTGGGGACACGCATCTCAGGGCTAGTGCGGGGAGCAGCAACAGGACGCACAGGACTCTGGGGACACACAGGAGGCTTGGTGCGTGGTTTAGACACTGGTGGTAAAGGGCTGGAGACACGCACCATATAGCTAGTGCGTGGAGGAGGCACTGGTGGTACTGGGTTGGGGCGGGGAGGTGGCGCCGGAAATACCGGACCGTGCAGGCGTACTGGCTCCCTTGAACGCCGAGCCTGCCCAACCTTACCTGGTTGTATGCTCCCCGTCGCCTGACCAGTGCGGGGAGGTGGAATAACCCGCACCGGCCTATGTAGGCGAACCGGGGACACCATGCGTAAGGCTGGTGCCATGTACGCCGGCCCGAGGAGACGCACTGGTGACCAGATGCGTTGGGCCGGCTTCATGACATACGGCTCAACGCTCAGTCTAGCCCGGCCGATACGTGGAGCTGAAATGTACCGAACCGGGCTATGCACGCGTACAGGAGACACCGTGCGCTCTACTGCGTAACACGGTGTCTGCCCGTACTCTCGCTCTCCACGGTAAGTACAGGGAGTAGGCGCAGGTTTCCTACCTGACTTCGCCACACTCCCTTTAAGGCCCCCCCCAAGAAATTTTTGGGTTGTACTCACGGGCTTCCAGCCTTGTCTCCGTGCTGCCTCCTCATATCGCCTCCTCTCGGCTTTAGCTGCCTCCAGCTCTTCACGAGGAAGGCGATATTCTCCAGGTTGTGCCCACGGCCCCTTACCATCCAGTATCTCCTCCCATGTCCATGAATCCTGTGTAGGTAGGTCCTGTTGCCGCTTTCCATGCCGCTTGGTCCTATAATGGTGAGTAATTCTGTCACGATCGTGTGGCGGATTGACGGACCAAAACGCAGCACTTGGAAAATAAGCCATCTTCTTTTATTATAAAGATGACGAAAAATAAACACGAAACACTTAATACAAACTAACAAAAACAACAAACGATCGTGAAGCTAATAAACGTCGTGCACATACAACAGGCTACAAACGTTCTGACATAGACAATTACCCACAACCAATGAGAGCCTATGGCTACCCTAAATAAGGCTCCCAATCAGAGACAACCGAAATCAGCTGTCTCTAATTGGGAACTCATTCAGGTAACCATAGACTCTCCTAGACCACTAAACATACATAGACAACACTAGACACATGTACTCCACACAAACCCATATACTATACAACAACCCCTTTACCATAAAAAACACCCAAAACCAACAAAACACAAACATTCCCCATGTCACACCCTGACCTAACTAAAATAATAAAGAAAACAAAGAATACTAAGGCCAGGGCGTGACACTGGTTTGCTTAATATAAGGAATTTGAAATGATTTATACTTTTACTTTTGATACTTAAGTATATTTAACACCAACTACTTTTAGACTTTTACTCAAGTAGTATTTTACTGGTTGACTTTCACTTTTACTTGAGTCATTTTCTATTAGCGTGTCTCTACTTTTACTCAAGTATGAAAATTGGGTACTTTTACCAACACTGGTCATAAACTGTAAGGGCTGTTGTCCTCCTCTTCCTCGGACGAGGAGAGGAGAGAAGGATCAGTGGACCAATACGCAGCATTAGGGAAATATGCCATCTCTTTATTTTAAACGACGGCACACGAAAACAAAACACTTTACAAAATTACAAAACAAGAAAACGACGTAGACGAAAACCTGAACATGAACTTACATAACTAAAACATAAAACTCACGGACAGGAACAGACTACATCAAAAACGAACGAACAACCAAACAGTCCCGTATGGTACATACATCGACGACACAGGAGACAATCACCCACAAACAAACAGTGAGAACACCCTACCTAAATATGACTCTTAATTAGAGGAAAACGCAAAACACCTGCCTCTAATTAAGAGCCATACCAGGCAACCAAAACCAACATAGAAACAGAAAACATAGACTGCCCACCCAAAACTCACGCCCTGACCATATACACATACAAAAACAACATAAAACAGGTCAGGAACGTTACAGAACCCCCCCCTCAAGGTGCGAAACGCCGGGCGCACCAGCACAAAGTCCAGGGGAGGGTCTGGGTGGGCAGTTGACCACGGTGGTGGCTCAGGCTCTGGACGCTGTCCCCACACCACCATCGTCACTCCCCGCTTCTGTCTTCCCCTCCCAATGACCACCCTCAAACTAACATCCCCTAAATGAACAGCCAACACCGGGATAAGGGGCAGCACCGGGATAAGGGGCAGCACCGGGAGAAGGGGCAGCACCGGGACAAGGGGCAGCACCGGGACAAGGGGCAGCACCGGGACAAGGGGCAGCACCGGGACAAGGGGCAGCACCGGGACAAGGGGCAGCACCGGGACAAGGGGCAGCACCGGGACAAGGGGCAGCACCGGGACAAGGGGCAGCACCGGGACAAGGGGCAGCACCGGGACAAGGGGCAGCACCGGGATAAGGGGCAGCACCGGGATAAGGGGCGGCAGGTCCCGGCTGAGAGACTCTGGCAGATCCTGGCTGAGGGACTCTGGCAGGTCCTGGCTGAGGGACTCTGGCAGGTCCTGGCTGAGGGACTCTGGCAGGTCCTGGCTGAGGGACTCTGGCAGGTCCTGGCTGAGGGACTCTGGCAGGTCCTGGCTGAGGGACTCTGGCAGGTCCTGGCTGGCTGACGGCTCTCGACGCTCATGGCAGGCTGACGGCTCTCGACGCTCATGGCAGGCTGACGGCTCTCGACGCTCATGGCAGGCTGACGGCTCTCGACGCTCATGGCAGGCTGACGGCTCTCGACGCTCATGGCAGGCTGACGGCTCTCGACGCTCATGGCAGGCTGACGGCTCTCGACGCTCATGGCTCTCTGACGGCTCTGGCAGATCCTGTCTGGTTGGCGGCTCTGGCAGATCCTGTCTGGTTGGCGGCTCTGGCAGATCCTGTCTGGTTGGCGGCTCTGGCAGATCCTGTCTGGTTGGCTGCTCTGGCAGATCCTGTCTGGCGGGCGGCTCTAGCGGCTCCTGTCTGGCGGACGGCTCTAGCGGCTCCTGTCTGGCGGACGGCTCTGTAGGCTCATGGCAGACGGGCGGCTTTGCAGGCTCATGGCAGACGGGCGGCTTTGCAGGCTCATGGCAGACGGATGGCTCAGATGGCGCTGGGGAGACGGATGGCTCAGATGGCGCTGGGGAGACGGATGGCTCAGATGGCGCTGGGGAGACGGATGGCTCAGATGGCGCTGGGGAGACGGATGGCTCTGGCCGGATAAGGCGCACTGTAGACCTGGTGCGTGGTGCCGGAACTGGAGGCACCGGGCTAAGGATAAGCACCTTCCTACTAGTGCGGGGAGCAGGAACAGGGCACACTGTACTCTCAAAGCCCACTCTATACCTGATGCGAGGTACCGGCACTGGTGATACCGGGCTGAGGACAAGCACATCAGGATTAGTAGGGGGAGAAGATACAGTGTGTACAGGGCTCTGGAGACGCACAGGAGGCTTAGTGCGTGGTGCCGGAACTGGAGGCACCGGGCTAGATACACGCACTACAGGGAGAGTGCGTGGAGGAGGAACAGGGCTCAGGAGACGCACTGGTAGCCTAGTGCGTAGTGTAGGCACTGTAGGTACTAGGCTGGGGCGGGGAGGTGGCGCCGGAAATACCGGACCGTGGAGGCGTACTGGCACTCTTGAGCATTGAGCCTGCCCAACCTTACCTGGTTGAATGCTCCCGGTCACCCGACCAGTGCGGGGAGGTGGAATAACCCGCACCGGCCTATGTAGGCGAACCGGGGAAACCATGCGTAAGGCAGGTGCCACGTATGCCGGCCCGAGGAGACGCACTGGAGACCAGACGCGTTGAGCCGGCCTCATGACACCTGGCTCAATACCCAATCTAGCCCTACCAGTGCGGGGAGGTGGAATAACCCGCACTGGCCTATGCACTCGTACAGGAGACACCGTGCGCTCTACTGCGTAACACGGCGCCTGCCCGTACTCCCGCTCTCCACGGTGAGCCTGGGAAGTGGGCGCAGGTCTCCTACCTGCCCTTGGCCCACTACCTCTTAGCCCCCCCCTAGAAATTTTTGGGTGTTACTCACGGGCTTTTTGGGCTTCCGTGCCAGACGCGTTCCCTCATAACTCCGGTTCCTCTCTCCGGTAGCCTCTGCTCTCCTCAGTGCCTCCAGCTGTTCCCATGGGAGGCGATCCCTACCAGCCAGGATCTCCTCCCATGTGTAGCAACCTTTCCCGTCCAATATATCGTCCCAAGTCCAGGAGTCCTTGTTGCTCTGTTGAGCTCTCCCTTGCCGCTTGGTCCTAGCGTGGTGGGTGATTCTGTAAGGGCTGTTGTCCTCCTCTTCCTCGGACGAGGAGAGGAGAGAAGGATCAGTGGACCAATACACAGCATTAGGGAAATATGCCATCTCTTTATTTTAAACGACGGCACACGAAAACAAAACACTTTACAAAATTACAAAACAAGAAAACGACGTAGACGAAAACCTGAACATGAACTTACATAACTAAAACATAAAACTCACGGACAGGAACAGACTACATCAAAAACGAACGAACAACCAAACAGTCCCGTATGGTACATACATCGACGACACAGGAGACAATCACCCACAAACAAACAGTGAGAACACCCTACCTAAATATGACTCTTAATTAGAGGAAAACGCAAAACACCTGCCTCTAATTAAGAGCCATACCAGGCAACCAAAACCAACATAGAAACAGAAAACATAGACTGCCCACCCAAAACTCACGCCCTGACCATATACACATACAAAAACAACATAAAACAGGTCAGGAACGTTACATAAACCATGGTTCTTTAACAGTAATACATGTTTTGTGACTCTTTAAACAACAGTCAGGCCTGAACATTGTTCCAGCGATGCTGATACAAACATAATTTCCTTATTCCTCCATTAAACTGCAAGTCGGCCTAGTCTGATATCAAATCAAATGTATTTATATAGCCCTTCTTACATCTGCTGATATCTCAAAGTGCTGTACAGAAACCCTGCCTAAAACCCCAAACAGAAATCAATGCAGGCGTAGAAGCACGGTGGCTAGGATAAACTCCCTAGAAAGGCCAAAACCTAGGAAGAAACCTAGAGAGGAACCAGGCTATGAGGCTCCTCTTCTGGGGTGGCCTCCCCTCCTGTTCTGGCTGTGCCGGGTGGAGATTATAACAGAACATGGCCAAGATGTTCAAATGTTCATAAATGACCAGCATGGTCAAATAATAGTAATCACAGTGAACAGGTCAGGGTTCCATAGCCGCAGGCAGAACAGTTGATACTGGATCAGCAGCACGGCCAGGTGGACTGGGAGTTATCATGCCAGGTAGTCCTGAGGCATGGTCCTAGGGCTCAGGTCCTCGGAGAGAGAGAAAGAAAGAAAGATAGAATTAGAGAGAGCATACTCAAATTCACACAGGGCACCGGATATGACAGGAGAAATAATCCAGTTATAACAGACGAACCCTAGCCCCCGACACATAAACTACTGCAGCATAAATATTGGAGGCTGAGAAAGGAGGGGTCAGGAGACACTGTTGCCCCATCCGATGATACACCCGGACAGTGCCAAACAGGCAGGATATAACTCCACCCACTTTTCCAAAGCACAGCCCCTACACCACTTGAGGGATATTTTCAACCCCCAACTTACCATCCTGAGACAAGGCCAGGTATAGCCCACAAAGATCTCCGCCATGGCACAACCCAAGGGGGGGGGAATACCACGTCAAGTGACTCAACCCACTCAAGTGACGCATCCCTCCAAGGGACGGCATGGAAGAGCACCAGTAAGCCAGTGACTCAGCCCCTGTAATAGGGTTAGAGGCAGAGCATCCCAGTGGATAGAGGGGAACCCGCCAGGCAGAGACAGCAAGGGCGGTTCGTTTGCTCCAGTGCCTTTCCGTTCACCTTCACCCTCCTGGGCCAGACTACACTCAATCATAGGACCTACTGAAGAGATGAGTCTTCAATAAAGACCTAAAGGTTGAGACTGAGTCTGCGTCTCTCACATAGGTAGGCAGACCATTCCATAAAAAAGGAGAAAGCCCTGCCTCCAGCTGTTTGCTTAGAAATTCTAGGGACAATTAGGAGGCCTGCGTCTTGTAACTGTAGCGTGCGTGTAGGTATGTATGGCAGGACTAAATAGGAAAGATAGGTAGGAGCAAGCACATGTAGTGCTTTGTAGGTAAGCAGTAAAACCGTGAAATTAGCCCTTGCCTAAACTTGAAGCCAGTGTAGGGAGGCTAGCACTGGAGTAATATGATCACATTTTTTGGTTCTAGTCAGGATTCTAGCAGCCGTGTTTAGCACTAACTGAAGTTTATTTAGTGCTTTATCCGGGTAGCAGGAAAGTAGAGCATTGCAGTAGTCTAACCTATAAGTAACAAAAGCATGGATGAATTTTTCAGCATCATTTTTGGACAGAATTTTTTTTTTTTTGCAATGTTACGTAAATGGAAAAAAGCTGTCATTGAAACAGTCTTGACATGTTCGTCAAAAGAGAGATCAGGGTCCAGAGTAACGCCGAGGTCCTTCACAGTTTTATTTAAGATTACTGTACAACCATCAAGATTAATTGTCAGATTCAACAGAAGATCTCTTTGTTTCTTGGGACCAAGAACAAGCATCTCTGTTTTGTCCGAGTTTAAAAGTAGAAAGTTTGCAGCCATCTACTTCCTTATGTCTGAAACACAGGCTTCCAGCGAGGGCAATTTTGGGGCTTCACCATGTTTCATTGAAATGTACAGCTGTGTGTCATCCGCATAGCAGTGAAAGTTAACATTATGTTTTAGAATGACATCCCCAATAGGTAAAATATATAGTGAAAACAATAGTGGTCCTAAAACGGAACCTTGAGGAACACCGAAATTTACAGTTGATTTGTCAGAGGAAAACCCATCCACAGAGACAAACTGATATCTTTCCGACAGATAAGATCTAAACCAGGCCAGTACTTGTCCGTGTAGACCAATTTGGGTTTCCAATCTCTCCAAAAGAATGTGGTGATCCATGGTATCAAAAGGAGCACTAAGGTCTAGGAGCACGAGAACAGATGCAGAGCCTCGGTCTGACGCCATTAAAAGGTAATTTATTACCTTCACAAGTGCAGTCTCAGTGCTATGATGGGGTCTAAAAACCAGACTGAAGCATTTCGTATACATTGTTTGTTTTCAGGAAGGCAGTGAGTTGCAGCGCAACAGCTTTTTCAATTTTTTTTGAGAGGAATGGGTGATTCGATATAGGCCGAGAGTTTTTCAAATTTTCTGGGTCAAGGTTTGGCTTTTTCAAGAGAGTCTTTTTTACTAACACTTTTAGTGGGTTTGGTACACATCCGGTGGATAGAGAGCTGTTTATTATGTTCAACATAGAAGGGCCAAGCACAGGAAGCAGCTCTTTCAGTAGTTTAGTTGGAATAGGGTTCAGTATGCAGCTTGAAGGTTTAGAGGCCATAATTATTTTCATCATTGTGTCAAGAGATATAGTACTAAAACCCTTGAGTGTCTCCCTTGATCCTAGGTCCTGGCAGAGTTGTGCAAACTCAGGACAACTGAGCTTTGGAGGAATATGCCGATTTAAAGAGGAGTCCGTAATTTGCTTTCTAATGATCATGATCTTTTCCTCAAAGTTCATGAATTTATCACTGCTGAAGTAAAAGTCATCCTCTCTTGGGGAATGCTGCTTCTTAGTTAGCTTTGCGACAGTATCAAAAAAACATTTCGAATTGTTCTTATTTTCCTCAATTAAATTGGAAAAATAGGATGATCGAGCAGCAGTGAGGGCTCTTCGGTACTGCACGGTACTGTCTTTCCAAGCTAGTCATAAGACTTCCAGTTTGGTGTCTCGCCATTTCCGTTCCAATTTTCTGGAAGCTTGCTTCAGAGCTCGGGATATCAAAATGCATCTGTCCAATGCCAACTGTTATGTTTGTTTTGGTATTTCCCTCATTCCCAAATGAATGGGAAAGATACACAAAATTAACCTGTCTAGGATCAGCGTGCCGCTAGCGGCACTCCCCCCCCCCCCCCCACTGAAAAACCAGTGCCGCGAAATTCAAAAAAAATATTTTTTTAAAATATTTAACTTTCACACATTAAAGTCCAATACAGCTAATGAAAGACACAGATCTTATGAATCCAGTCAACATTTCCGATTTTTAAAATGTTTTACAGGGAAGACACAATATGTAAAGATGTACATCTATTACCTAAAAACACATTAGCATATTCCACCATCTTTTATTTGTCCACCAACACCAGTAGCCATCACCAATTCGGCTAAACTAAGATATTTATAGCCTCTAACCAACAAAAAAACTCATTAGATGACAGTCTGATAACATATTTATGGTATGGGATAGGTTTTGTTAGAAAAAAGTGCATATTTCAGGTAGATGGCATAGTTTACAATTGCACCCACCATCACAAATGGACTAGAATAATTACAATGAGCAACGTGTTTACCTAACTACTAATCATCAAACATTTCGTAAAAATACACAGCATACACGAATCGAAAGACACAGATCCTGTGAATACAGACAATATTTCAGATTTTCTAAGTGTCTTACAGCGAAAACACAATAAATCGTTATATTAGCTTAGCACATAGCAATTAGCAGCCCAGCATTGATTCTAGCCAAAGTGAGCGATAAAAGTCAACATCGCCAAAAGATATTAATTTTTTCACTAACCTTCTCAGAATTCTTCCGATGACACTCCTGTAACATCACATTACAACATGCATATACAGTTTGATCGAAAATGTTTATATTTAGCCACCAAAATCATGGTTAGACAATGTGAAATGTAGACAAGCTGGTAAAGAAAACGTCCTTGCGCCACTTAGACAGTGATCTACTCTTATACATAAATACTCATAAACGTGACTAAAAAATATAGGGTGGACAGGGATTGATAGACAATTTAATTCTTAATACAATTGCGTTATTACATTTTTTAATTTATCCTTACTTTTCAATACAGTTTGCGCCAAGCGAAGCTACGTCAAAAAACATGGCGTCCTAAGCCACTAAAATGTTTCGACAGAAACACGATTTATCATAATAAAAATGTCCTACCTTGAGCTGTTCTTCCATCAGTATCTTGGGCAAAGGATCCTTTCTTGGGAGAAATCGTCTTTTGGTGGAAAGCTGTCCTCTTGCCATGTGGAAATGTCAACTACGTTCGGGATGAACTGAAAAGCGTGACCAACTTTTCACATCGTTGCAAAAATAAATGTCCCAAAATCGCACTAAACGGATATAAATTGCTATAAAACGCTTTAAATTAACTACTTTGTGATGTTTGTAACTCCTATAACGAGTGAAAAGATGACCGGAGAAATATAACAGGCTAAACTAACGCTTGGAACAGGAGAGGGTCGGTGTCTTCCACGCGCGTTACGCAGCAAGAAAAGACTTGCTAGCTAAAGGTTTTTTTCATTTGTAGGGCCTGTGAACGAGCAATCGAGCCCGTTGGAATCGTCATCACGTAAAGGCATCCAGGGGAAGACGTAAGAAGTGTCCGTATAGTCATAGCAACGACAGTGCCCGTTTAAATGACTTCAGAAAAGTGGCCAACGTTTCTCAAATCTGACTCCATGTCAGGGAAATTGCTGTAGAATGGGCTCTGTTCCACTTAGAGACAAAATTTCAACTCCTATAGAAACTATAGACTGTTTTCTATCCAATAATAATAATAATATGCATATTGTACGATCAAGGATTTTGTGGGAAGCCGTTTAAAAAATTAGCCACATTAGCATAAATAGTCTAAACAGCGCCCCCATCCCCAACAGGTTAAACCAGGGTTTTATATGGCTCTTATTTTTTCTTTATCATTGTGGCATATATATGGAGCTACATAACAAATGGCCTGGGAAATGGATTATGATAAGACACATTTTTGTGATACATTTTATTTGTATTACTTTATTTACATAAGTAAATAGTGTATCCTGTTTCCATTGATCATCATTGAGATGTTTCTACAACTTGATCTGAGTCCACCTGCGGTAAATTCAATATATTTGACATGATTTGAAAAGGCACACACTTGTCTATATCAGGTCCCACAGGTGACAGTGCATGTCAGAGCAAAAACCAAGCCATGAGGTCGAAGGAATTGTCCACAGAGCTCCAAGACAGGATTTTGTTGCGGCACAGATGGATGAACCTCCCAGAAGGAAAACTATCTCTGCAGCACTCCAAAAATCAGGCCTTTATGGCAGAGTGGCCAGATGGAAGCCACTCCTCAGTAAAATGCAGTTTGCCAAAAGAGTTTGGAGTTTGCCAAAAGGCACCTACTGGACTCAGACCATGAGATACAAGATTCTCTGGTGTGAGAACTTGAAACCAAGTTTGAACTTTTTGGCCTGAATGTCAAGCGTCACATCTGCAGGAAACCTGGCACTAGCCCTACAGCGAAGCAGAATGGTGGCAGCATCATACTATGGGGATGTTTTTCAATGGCAGGGACTGAGAGACTAGTCAGGATCGAGGGAATGGTGAATGGAGCAAATTACAGAGAGATTCTTGATGAAAAGTTGCTCCAGAGTGATCAGCACCTCAGACTGGGGTAAAGGTTCACCTTCCAGAAGGACAATGACCCTAGGCACACCGCCAAAACAATGCAGGAGAGGCTTTGGGACAAGTCTCTGAATGTTCTTGAGTGGCCCAGCTAGGCCTGGACTTGAACCCGATCAAACATCTCTGGAGAGACCTGAAAATAGCTATGCAGCAACGCTCCCCATCCAACCTGACAGAGCTTGAGAGGATCTGCAGAGAAGAATGGGAGAAACTCTCCAAATACAGGTATACCAAGCTTGTAGCGTCATACCCAACAAGATTCTAGGTTGTAATCGCTGCCAAACGTGTTTCAACAAAGTACAGAGTAAAGGGTCTGAATACTTATGTAATGTGACATTTTCTGAAAACCTGTTTTGCTTTGTTATTATGAGGTATTGTGTGTAGATTGATAATTAACAAAAAAAACAATTTAATCCATTTTAGAATTACGCTGAAGATAACAAAATGTGTTATGTTACGTTACCTCTCCCATAGTCTTAGACTTAGACCCATGTAGACACCGGAACCGTGTTAAATTAACACACTGCTTAGTGTAAAGCCTTAAATATTTCCCAGAGTGCCTTGCCTTTTGAGTAAATTGTAGAGTTACTAGCCATGACTGTATTTTTTAAGAACAGAGAAATGATAGTTGCATTCATTCAATTTAGATGTGTGGACTTCACCTAGTGAGATTCTGTCACAAATACCACCGAAGGTGGCGCTCGGCGGTCGTCGTCACCGGTCTACTAGCTGCCACCGATCCCTTTTTCCTTTTCGTTTTGTTTTTGTCTAATTGTTTTCACCTGTTCCTTGTTGGGGTTTTGGGACGGGTGTTATTTAAGTTCGTTTAGCCCGCTGGTGTTTGTGCGGACTTGTGGTTATTTGACGTTAGTGGTGTTTGTGTACTTTTGGGTTTTCGCTGTCTGATATTTTGGTAACTATGGTTTTGGGTTTGTTGCACCTGTGTTTTAGGCTTCACCCATGTTTGTACCTGTTACTGTGCTTGAGGACATTAAAACGTTTTTTTCCCGTCTACCTTCTGCTCTCTGCGTCTGACTCCACACCCATCACTCTCCCGACGTTACAGATTCTAACAGATACGTTATCATAAAAATAAATATATAACAAAATACCATACATTTGTCGTGGCAATTTCCTGTATTACCAAATGAGGAGAGTTATAAACCACACACCAGTCAGAGTTATACTTAAGTTTCATTGTTAATAATATGAGCTTCAAAATCGCATATTTCCTGGCATGCTCTATTGCAGGCTCTTATTTAGAATTGTTTCTTTCACTATATTTGTATGTGCATGTACATTGACTGATTGATTTATTAATCTTATGCTACTGTAATATAAATTACAAACCGTTTCTAAACTAATCCAATATGATACTTGGATTTATTGCATCCGCTACTGAAATGGTTGTTCCAGTTTTTATAGCTTAGTTTTTCCAACCCAGGCACTCATTCAGAAAACAGGTTGTGGGGGGAAAAAAACAATAAGAATCCCCATGCTGCCTTGATTCCAATAGAAATTACCCATCACCTTGTAAGTCAGCAGAATGTGACCTGCAGGGCTGAAGTGGACTGTGAAACATGAGTCTAAAGCCATTTTATTTAATTAACAAAGGTTTAGATTTGTCGCATAAGGGCTACAAACACTTTTCACTGCAGTGGTACCTATTAAGGTTATCCTTTGTACCTTTAGTTGTAAGTGCATAACAACCCTACATGCAAGTCACAGTTTGCTGACTTGCAAAGTGATCTGTAATTCCTATTGAATAACCAACTGTTGGAATTTTTATTTACCTGCAACCTACATTCAAAATGATTGTTCGAGTTTGGAACGTTGGTAGTAGACTACCTAAGGGATCTAAACTGTAACAAACATTTCAGTAAAGGGTGCAAAAAAAATCTAAATAACTGATTGGATTAGTTTAGAAAAATGTATGTTATTTATCTTTGTGTAGCATACAATTAATTAATCAATGTACATGCACAAACATACATATCTACCTGCAATAGAGGATGCTGGTGAATATTATAATGATGGGTGTGGTCGTTGGATCAAAGTGATATATATGAGTGTCAGGTCCCTGTATCATGCTAAAACTAGGCCCTCAAAATAATTTACAATTTACTCGAAAGGCATTCTGGGAAATATTTGAATAAAGATTTACCCTAAGCAGCGTGTTAATTTAACACTTTTCCAGTGTCTACAGTGCCTTACAAAAGTAATCATCCCCTTTGGTGTTTTTTGTATTTTGTTGCATTACAACCTGTAATTTAAATTGATTTTTAATTGGATTTCACATAATGGACATACACAAAATAGTCCAAATTGGTGAAGTGAAATGAAAAAAAATTACGTTTCAAAAAATTTAAATTAAAATTAAAACGGAAAAGTGGTGCGTGCACATGTATTTGACCACCTTTGCTATGAAGCCCCTAAATAAGATCTGATGCAATCAATGACCTTTAGAAGTCACATTATTGGTTAAATAAGCAATTATTATGAATTATTTATTTTTACATGTTCAAATATTTCTAAAAACCTGTTTTTGATTTGTCACTGATATGTCACACAAAAACATTTATTTATTACATTTTAGAAAAAGGCTGTAACGTAACAAAATGTGGAAAATGTCAGTACCAGTCAAACGTTTAGACACACCTACTCATTCAAGGATTTTTTGATATTTTACTATTTTCAAAATGGCAGAATAATAGTAAAGACATCAAAACAATAAAATAACACATATGGAATCATCCATTTATATTTTCCAACGGGGCTATACATTTGGGTGAGTTTTTTTCCCTCGTCTGAGTAGCCTTGTTTCACTGTCAAAAATAAAATGAAACCATCTAGTGTTCAGCTAAATAACAACACAATGTCAAATACAGGTAGCCTAGTCAAATAGTTAACATCCAATCACATTAACCGTTACTCTCTAGCAGGAATTCCACTAACTGTCCGTATGTAGCCAAATGTAGCTGCTGCTCAGCTGCTCAGCCCGAGTCCATAGAGACACACACCAGCTCTACTGGTAGTACTGCTACTACCAGCAGTACTACACCTGCACCTGTCGACGACACAAGGTGTTCTGCTTCCATGAGCACATCCATTGCTAGCATCTGTAATTCTACATGTATTGTTAGCCCAGCTAGCATGGACACTGACAGTTACTGATGGCTCAAAAGCCATGACAGGGAGACATAGTGGAGTGGTAACGCACGTGAAAGCAGTTGCTTTCTGCACTCTGCAATGATATGGGCAGCGACCATGTAACTCTTTTACAACATACAGAAGTGCACTGGTTATCAAGGGGCAAAGCTTTGACATGTTTTCATTAATTGAGAGATGAGCTTTTTGAGAGATTATGTTTTTTCTCGCCTGAATGATCTGAATCTAGGATTACAGGGACTCTCCGCAACTATATTCAGTGTGTGGGACAAAATTGAGGCTATAATTAGGAAGTTGGAGCTCTTCTCTGTTTGCATTAACAAGGACAACACACAGGTCTTTCCATCATTGCATGATTTGTTTTGTGTGCAAATGAACTCAAGATTACGGACAATGTCAAATGTGATATAGCGAAGCACCTGATTGATTTGGGTGCACAACTACGCAGGTACTTTCCCGAAACGGATTACACAAACAACTGGATTCCATGAGCGCACACTCATTCTTATGTTTAATAAATGTATTGTATAGTGTGTGTGTGGCAGGCTTACGATGATGGCAAAAAAACAACCTTTGAGAGTGCGCTGACCCCGGTGCTGGCGGGGGGGGGGGGGGGGGGGGGGGGGGGGGTACGCAGCTGGAGGTTGAATGTTTGAAGGGGTACGGACTATAAACCTTTTCTTCAAGTAAGCCATGTTCACGGTTGTTCAAAACAAAGGCTAATAACTTTAACTGGAAACCATCATAAGAATGTAGATTGTAGAGTTTCTTATAACACTTTAAATGGTCCCATGTCTTCATACCCACGTCTCGGGGATGCTTCAAAGTTTTTGCCCGTTCATCAAACTGTTTTGGAGATGTTCATTTATGTGTGATTACTGTCACTGTACGTTTGTCTTTACTTCCTTTTACAGCCTGTGTTCTGCTTGGTCTAAGACGTTGTTCGTCACTCCTGTCAGACTCTATTGACTCAAAGCCAGGCAGTGCGGACCAGATATTGAAACCCGATGATCCTTGCGCAAGATTGAGGGAACAAAGGGTCCACAGGTGGGGGCCAAGTCTGTTTTTACCCATGTCGCCTCCTGCAATAGTAGAATTTCTCCTTTTAAGGTTTTTAACTGTTCACCAAGAGCCATCAAACTCTCTATCTCTCTTTATTATCTCTTGCATACACTTCTCTTAATTGAAATGGTTCTTTATATCACCAGACAGTGAATTTGAAATATTTTTCATGCTCACATCCGGAGCAGCTGTTCCGCCCTTCTACAGAGTGGTTTTCTCAATTAAAAATGGCATTATATTAACTTCAAAAGCTGTATAATACATATCTATATGTTTATATATTTATGTATAACCCCTTGAGGACTTTATCCTCTCATTTTGTAGAACACAAATTGTTTTTGTAAGGCCTGGTTACTATGACGATAATTTCTATCTCAATGTTCTAACTGAACTGTTTTATAACTCTATCTATATCCTGGAGGTTGTAAAGCTCCAGGTGTAAGAAACAGACAGATTCCCAGCATACAAAGGATCAGTTCTTTATTCAGAGAGCGCTCTGCCCCCCTAGTGCAGAGCAAGTCTTTTTATACACACACACACAAGTTCTTATCATAGGCTACTCCCTGCTTAGGCAGGCAATATTTTCCCACTACGCCCATACATAGTTATCTCGTCTCACAGTTGCACCCTGCTTGCATAGCAACAAAAGAATACAATGCCCTAGTTATAATTCTAACCAAGCTACACACATCATCAGATTATATTCTTATGATTCTAACACATTTCACACAGTTATACAGTTTCGGGTTGGAATATCTTAGAATAATTTATATGTTTAAGGTAGTGACTTTCAGTTACCCATAAAAACTTGTGTTCACTTCAAATGCTTGTACAATGCTCACAAGGCTTACATTACCCACACATGTAAACAATTGCTACTCAACTAGCAACTCACTTCTATGCAACAAGAAGGTTCCACACCCTTAATCAATTATGGCTTATTTAACTTCATTGGGATAGGGGGCAGCATTGGGAAGTTTGGATGAAAAGCGTGCCCAGAGTAAATTGCCTGTTACTCAGGCCCAGAAGCTAGGAAATGCATATTGTTAGTAGATTTGGATAGAAAACACTCTTAAATAATGTCTGTGAGTATAACATAACTCATTTGGCAGGCAAAAAACTAAGAAAAATCCAACCAGGAAGTTGGAAATCTGAGGCTTGTAGTTTTTTAAGTGAATGCTTATCCAATATCCTGTGTCTGTGGGGTCAGATTGCACTTCCTAATGCTTCCAGTAGAAGTTGTTTCAGCCCCTTTCACTTGTAGAAAGGGGATCGAATAAGAGCTGTTTCAACAAGTGGTCAAGCTGAAAGACATTCGTTTAGTCTCACGCGTGGCCGTGAGCGTGATGCTCGTTCTCTTTCCTTTCTAATGACAACGGAATTGTCCGGTAGGAAAATTATTGAAGATTTATGATAAAAACATCCTAAAGATTGATTTTATATATCGCTTGACATGTTTCTACGAATTTTAATGGAACTTTTTTGACTTTTCATCTGGACTTTGTGCCCGCGCTTTGTACATTTGGATTACTGGACTAAACGCGCGGACAAAAAGGAGGTATTTGGAAATAAAGATGAAATTTATCGAACAAAACAAACATTTGTCTAACATGGAGACCTGGGAGTGCCATCAGATGAAGGTCATCAAAGGTAAGTGATTATTTTTAACGCTATTTCTGACTTTTGTGACACCTCTCCTTGGTTGGAAAATGGCTGTATGGTTTTCTGTGGCTAGGCGCTGACCTAACATAATCGCATGGTGTGCTTTCGCCGTAAAGCCTTTTTGAAATCGGACACAGCGGCTGGATTAACAAGACGTTTATCTTTAATACTTTGTTTAACACTTGTATCTTTCATTAATGTTTATGATGAGTATTTCTGTAATTTGATGTGGCTCTCTGCAATTTCACCGGATGTTTGTTTGAGACAATGCATTTTTGAACATAACGCGGACACTGTGCCTGGATTAACAAGAAGTGTATCTATAAAATGGTGTATAATACTTGTATGTTTGAGGAATTATAATTATGTGATTTCTGTTGCTTGAATTTGGCGCACTGCCATTTCACTGGCTGTTGGCGAAGTGGGACGCTCACGTCCCGAACAATCCCAGAGAGGTTAAGTGATAGAGCTTTAACAAAAGGGACTCAAACTTTTAATAGATAACTCAAACCCCTATAATAGAGATTTAACAAACTTGTAACAGAGGACTCAAACCCCTAACAGAGCAAAGGACTCGAACCTTATACATCACAGATCACTCATTGCATGCACTAATTATAACCTTATTTGGTTCTTTCAAATGACATAGGTCTAGACTCACCCAGCAATTTTGCCGTCAGTTAGGAGATTAAGAGTTGACTCCCAAAGTGGGTTGCGTGCAGCCCTCTCTCTTTCTCCTGGATCAACACACAGTTGATGAGTTTGTTCTTGTTGTTGTTCAAGACCAATTCATCCCGGGTCACGGCGCAAAGTGTTAGCAGTTGATGTTATCCTGTTTGGGCTGCAGCCCGACACCGGTACACTTATGACAACATCCAGCTCAAGTGCAGGGCGCGAAATTCAAAAGATATTTTTTTTAAATATTTAACTTTCACACATTAACAAGTCCAAGACACCAGATGAAAGGTGCACATCTTGTGAATCAAGCCAACATGTCCAATTTTTTAAATGTTTTACAGGGAAGACACAATATGTAAATCTATTAGCTAACCACGTTAGCAAAAGACACCAATATTCTTACTCCATCAGTTTATGACTCCATCCGTAGCTATCACAAATTCGGCCAAAAAAAAGATAAAAATAGCCACTAACCAAGAAACAACCTCATCAGATGACAGTCTGATAACATATTTATTGTATAGCATATGTTTTTTTTTTTTTTAATTTGCATATTTCAGGTATAAATCATAGTTTACATTTCAGCTACAATCAGAAATTGCACCGAAAGCAGCCATAATATTTACAGACACCAACGTCAAATAGCTAATTACTCATCATAAAACATTTCTGAAAAATACATAGTGTACAGCAATTGAAAGACAGGCATCTTGTGATTCTAGACAACACTTCCGATTGATTAAATGTTTTACAGCGCAAACAAAATGTAGCGTGATATTAGCGTAGCCACAATAGCCAGAAACACTTGGGCGCCCACGACCAGTCAACATGCACGACAGATATTAGAAATAGCATCATAAAATGTTTCTTACTTTTGGTGATCTTCCGTCAGAATGTTGGACAAGGTGTCCTTTGTCCAGAACAGTAGTTGTTTTGATCTGGGACGGCAAATATCCCTCTTCATTTAGCATGGGCACTTGCCAAGTGGCACGGATCACTCCAACGTCAACAAAGTTAGAGAACGGAACACGGCAAAACTCCCGAAAAAATTTCAATAATCTGATTAAACTATATTGAAAAAACATACGTTACGATGATATGGTCAAATGTATCAAATAAAATCTAAGACGGTGATGTTCGTCGTTCATAACGACAGCTAAACAGAAGGCATATCCATGTCCTCTCTCGCGCGCTCCAGAAACAGGATATGGACGGTCACATCAAACAAAGACATTTTATTCCACCTCAGACCAAGATAGACACGACATTTCTTCTCTCACCGCATCTTGACAACCAGGGGAAGGCGTAGGAAGTGTATGTAGACTCTTACGTATCACGCCCATGTATAGGCATTCAGTTGAACAGAGCATCGATTTCTGACATTTCACTTCCTGGTCAGGAAAAGTGCTGCAGAAGGAGTTCTGTTTCACTCAGAGAAATAATTCAAACGGTTTTAGAAACTAGAGAGTGTTTTCTATCCAATAGTAATAATAATATGCATATTCTACGAGCAAGAATTGAGTACGAGGCCGTTTGAAATGGGCACATTTTATCTGGCTACTCAATACGCCCCCTGCAGCCATAACAGGTTATCTTCTTAGTGATCACTTCCCGCTCGAATCCCGGTAACAGGATTGATTTGACAACATACAGTGAAATTGCAGCGCGCCAAATTCAAAAACAGATATACTCATAATAAAAATTCACAAAACATACATGTGTAATACATCAAAATAATGCTTAGCTTCTTGTTATTCCAGCTGCAGTGTCCGATTTCAAAAAGGCTTTACTGTGACAGCAGACCATGCGATTATCTGAGGACAGCGCCCCGCATACCAACACATGAAAATCATATTTCAACCAGGCAGGTGCTACACAAAAGTCAGAAATAACGATATAATTCATGCCTTACCTTTGAAGATCTTCTTCTGTTGGCACTCCAAAATGTCCCAGAAACATCACAAATGGTCCTTTTGTTCGATAAAATCCTTCTTTATTTCCCCAAAATGTCAATTTATATGGCGAGTTTGATTCAGAAAATATACTGGTTTCAACTCGCCCAACATGACTACAAAGTATCTGATAAGTTACCTGTAAACTTGGTCCAAACATTTCAAACAACTTTCCAAATCCAACCTTAGGTATCCTAAAACATAAATCATCGATCAAATTTAAGACGGGATGCACTGTGTTCAATTCCGGACGAAAACAAAGTGAAGCGCAATCCAGGTCGATCGCACCAAAATACTTTAGTTCACCTGGAGTGACACATGTAAAGAACAGGGATACTTCTTCATTTCTCAAAAGAAAAACATCAACCAATTTCTAAAGACTGTTGGCATCTAGTGGAAGCCATAGGAATTGCAGGCATATTCCTATTAAAAAGGGCTTACCATAGAATATTTATGGAAGACAGATTGACCTCAGAAAAATGTTTCCCTGGATGGATTGTGCTCGGGGTTTCGCCTGCCAAATCAGTTCTGTTATACTCACAGACATAATTCCAACAGTTTTCGAAACTTCAGAGTGTTTTCTATTCAAATCTACTATATATGCATATATATAATATAATAATAATAATATAATATACACTGCTCAAAAAAATAAAGGGAACACTTAAACAACACAATGTAACTCCAAGTCAATCACACTTCTGTGAAATCAAACTGTCCACTTAGGAAGCAACACTGATTGACAATAAATTTCACATGCTGTTGTGCAAATGGAATAGACAAAAGGTGGAAATTATAGGCAATTAGCCAGACACCCCCAATAAAGGAGTGGTTCTGCAGGTGGTGACCACAGACCACTTCTCAGTTCCTATGCTTCCTGGCTGATGTTTTGGTCACTTTTAAATGCTGGCGGTGCTCTCACTCTAGTGGTAGCATGAGACGGAGTCTACAACCCACACAAGTGGCTCAGGTAGTGCAGTTCATCCAGGATGGCACATCAATGCGAGCTGTGGCAAAAAGGTTTGCTGTGTCTGCCAGCGTAGTGTCCAGAGCATGGAGGCGCTACCAGGAGACAGGCCAGTACATCAGGAGATGTGGAGGAGGCCGTAGGAGGGCAACAACCCAGCAGCAGGACAGCTACCTCCGCCTTTGTGCAAGGAGGAGCACTGCCAGAGCCCTGCAAAATGACCTCCAGCAGGCCATAAATGTGCTGGTTGCGCGACATTTTCTTTCTCTCCAGTGTTGAATAGTTTACAGTCCGGTTTAAATATTATCGATTATTGATGTTAAAAACAACCTGAGGATTGATTATTAAAAACGTTTGACATGTTTAACGAACTTTACGGATACTATTTGGAATTTTCGTCAAGCCTTGATGACCTGCCTAAGGCTGTGGAGTACTGAACATGATGCGCCAAACAAATTGAGTTTTTTTTATATAAAAATAATCTTTATCGAAAAAAGGAACATTTATTGTGTAACTGGGAGTCTCGTGAGTGCAAACATCCGAAGATCATCAAAGGTAAGCGATTCATTTTGTTGCTTTTCTGGCTTTTGTGACCAATCTACATTGCTGCTAAGTGTTCTTAATGTTTTGTCTAGTGATCAATAAACTCACACAAACACTTGGATTGCTTTCGCTGTAAAGCATATTTTCAAAATCTGACACGACAGGTGGATTAACAACAAGCTAAGCTGTGTTCTGCTATATTGCACTTGTGATTTCATGATTATAAATATTTTTTGCAATCTGTTTTGAATTTGTCGCTCTGCAATTCAGCGGTTGTTTGCGAAAATGATCCCACTAAAGGGATCCGTGCATCAAGACGTTTTAACAGGTGTGCCTTCTTAAAAATGTAATTTGTGGAATTTCTTTCCTTCTTAATGCGTTTGAGACAATTGGTTGTGTTGTGACTAGGGGGGTAAACCGAAAATAGCCCTATTTGGTAAAAGACCAAGTCCATATTATGGCAAGAGCAGCTCAAATAAGCAAAGAAATATGACAGTCCATTAAGACATGAAGGTCAGTAAATACGGAACATTTCTTGAACCTTGAACGTTTCTTCAAGTGCAGTCGCAAATACCATTAAGCGCTATGATGAAACTAGCTCTCATGAGGACCGCCACAGGAATAGAAGACCCAGAGTTACCTCTGCTGCAGAGGATAAATTCATTAGAGTTACCAGCCTAAGAAATTGCAGCCCAAATAAATGCTTCACAGAGTTCAAGTAACAGATAAATCTCAACATCAACTGCGCGGAGGAGAATGTGTGAATCAGGCCTTCATGGTCGATTCAAACCTTCATTAAATTTATAAAACAAAGAGAGATGAAAGATAAATTATTTTGTATGTTTTTGTCTTTTTTTGTTGGTACATTTTTTCGGAGGGATGGTTCCCTTGAAATACTTGAATGCACACCTCTGCCATGAAGTCATTTCAACCAGTTTTTCCAACTATGTACAATAGTCATCTAACTTTGTCTAATTCTAGGATGTGAAGGTACTGTTTAAATTCATTGAGAGGTATGATCAGAGATATCAGGCTTTGAGGCTGTTATAACAGACATGAATAGACAGGTGTGTCCCGAATGGCACCCTATTCCCATTAAGTGCACTACATTTGACCAGGGTCCATAGTGCGCTATATAGGGAATAGCGTGCATTTTGGGACGCATACCCAGATGTGAATTTGATGACTGACTGTCTTTTCCATGAATATTTCATTGATGAGACACTATAAAAAAAAGTACTCACACACAAGCTATGGATTTGCTCAATCATTCTCTCACTCCCACATTTAGATATGCATGCTTCATCATATATGAAAAACACTTAATATCGTAGCACAAGAGACAAAAATGCACGCACGCAAACAAACGCAATGGCTGATTGTCAGATTCACAGTTGTGGTTGGTATTTCTGGGATGTACCTTTCAAGACATTCGTTGATAAATGTCCACTGATGTTGTGTGGATAGATTTCCACACCACGGGACACCAACCTCACACTGTGACATGTGCCTAATGGCTTCACACACACACACACACATGCTGTGGATATAGCTCATTTCGGGAAGCGGGAGCCTGATGCCCTGCTGCACATGTCTCCCTTTGGCTTACTTTTGTTTTTATTTTTGTGCCTCTTTAATTTTGTTTTCCCCGGCCCGCTCGATTGAAAGCAATCTGCTTGAATTTACTGCGGCTGCAATGGTATTTTTACCAGCCGGAAAGGTGATCTCAGACTGAGGTCAGCCATCACTTCTCTACTGTTACAGTAAGTCTATCAGAGTAAAAAATGCGTACATGTACGCACAGAATATTGGACCGATGGCATACTTTTAGAAATCTCAACGCGGCCCAAGCATTTTCTCCAATCGTCCACCCATTCAAAATGAGTAGAAGACACGTACGCCAGCCACATATGTTGGGAAATTTGTAGAGATGCGCTGTTCGGGCAGTGCGTCCCCCGTGGATGATGGTTCCAGAGCCTCATTGATAGGTTGCAAGTTTAAATCCCTGAGCTGACAAGTTCAAATCTATGGGGCTATATGGGGCCACGGGTGGTGAGGAACAGGGAGTGGTTGAAGGAGGCCAGGTGTAGCTTGCCGCAGAGTCTTTTTCTGTGCTCACACAGTGTAGGCAGCGACGAATGCGGAAACGTGAAGAACCATGGTGGGCCACCAGAAACGTTGTGGGATAAAAGCCAGGTTCCAACAGGAGCCAGGATGACAGGTCAGTCTAGAGGAATGTGCCCATTCCAGGACCAGGACAAACATCTGGTTAGTTGCGCCTTACAGACCAGGCTCTCTCTTCCCCAAATGAGTACAGCCGCAACACAGGAGGTAGGGAGGATGGTCTCGGGGTCAGACGGTGTAGCAATGGGGCTATACAGGTGTCAGAGCGCATCCGGCTTCCATTCTTGGACCCAGGGCGTTAGGAGATAGTACAATTGAAACGTGTGACAGCTGATTCGTGGTTCGGCCTATTAGCCAGCCCTCAGTTTCTGTAAAGATAGTCAGATCCATCACGCTGGTCTAATCAGTCCTGGAGAGGGAACCAATGAATATGAATGTGATCATTGTGACTCTCAAGAGGTGCTTGGTGACTGTAATGACTAAACTGTTGCCGTTCCAGTACTCCATATTATTTGGTACTTCATACCGCAACTTGTGCCCAGAGTTTTTCAACATTCTAGTCTGGGAAAACTCCTGGCTCTGCTCCTCCATGGTTGCTATAACCTAAGGGAGTGTGTGTGCTGCTGACTTACACTGAAACAGGCTACATTATGTACGTGCTGCAAGACACCAGAGCTTTTGTAGAAAGCATTCCTCCTGTCGCCCGTCAACCCGGGAGATACCAGGAAGTTTCGTCATAGGGGTGAAGGGAAAGTGTTAGGGGGTGGTAGACTTGTGACTACAAGGGCCTGGGGAGTTCAGGTTGCGGTCAGGCATGTGTGAATGGTGGAGGTATGGTAATGAGCGGTATGGAAATGAGAAAGTAAGTCAGCCTGTGTTTGAAAGTTTGTCTGAAGCCAGAGATGAACAATAAAAACATCCACTGTCATGGGAGCACTGCCAAGGCCTGAGCTGGGAGACCAGAGGGGAGAGATGAGGGAAGGAGAGGAAGTGTGAAAGTGGGAGGTAGAGAGGGGGGATAGAGGAAAGAGGGAGGATAGAGGAAAGGCAGACAGACAACAACAGTCCGTATTTGTCAACACGTTTTCAGTAGCTATAGCTTTTTCTCCTATTTCCTTTTTTCCAATACATTGCCATCTTAGTGTCTGTGGCTCTGTGCTGTAACCCCAACGGATATCTGTTCTTAATATGCTCTGACGGAAGCCAATTCCATCACAGTCAATGGAGATGGCACAAAAGTATTCTGGACACTGACCTGCAATTCAGCAGAAAGTTGGCTTTTTTTGGGGGGTTTTATTTTCCCTGAAGCTTATGTAACCTTTCCTTGGTTGCACGGGTTGGCAACTAATCCATTTACGCAGCATAAGAGTGTGTGTGTGTGTGTTTGTGCGCGTCTGTGTGGTGTAAAGCGTCTGTGTGTGCGTGAGAGATTGTGTGAGCAACTAAACAAAACGCTGACGCTGTACTGTAGGGTCACAGCCAGACAGGACTCACAGCTTATCACTTTAGCATGGTACTGTGTGTGTGAGAGAGGGTGTGTGGGGAAGGGGGGGAGTTGCAGTAAAAATACATTAAACATATACAACATCTTGAAGGTATTATTTATATAAAATGACAGTATGCTGCCGTCTTCTGATTTCAATGAGTGTAAAACATATTGTATAATATGGTACTGTGACAGAACTTGAGACATTCAATGGGATTTTAACTAATAACCTCTGTCCTTCGCAATCTGAAATGTCCTGCTACAGTGCAGCTACACCACCAGATTTGTGAGTGTGAAAGAGATACGGCCACAGGCTTATTGGCAAGAATGCATTTCTGCACTTTGCTAAAAGCTGCCCAGAAGGGAGTAAATCATTGTCAAATGATCACCACCAAAGTAAAACTAGAAGTGCTCAAAGACACTTGGTGTAGATTATATATGAATTCTTTGAGGAATTGAACGTGCATCCTCAAGTGCGTCGATGTTTCTGCAGTGCCATCAGTTTCATAGTTATTCCTACTATATAAAAACAAATAAGGGTATGGTTAGGGTACAGTGCTGGTACCGGGGGTCCAAAAAGATCAATGGCTCACTTCAGAGGTACATATATGAACTCACAAGGTACAGTTCGGTATAATAGGTATAATGGGCCATTTTTTGCAATCATCACTGCTCATTGTTAAGTGGAGGCAATGTACTGGCGGGAAAATGTGCACATTTGAGGGTGTGGTCAACTATTTGTGTATATATGGCGATGCAAGTACAGTACTTCCTTAGACACTGTCTTTGTCATTAATGCGCTGCACTGTGAACAGGTTATTGTGCATTGTCCAGTAATTTAATGGCAACTTGTTACCAGAAGTTGCTGTGGATTTGTAATTTCTTAACTGGAATCTACTTGTGAGTAAGTTATTGTAAAAGTCAAAATAATTTACTGGCAAAATGTTGCCACGAACCTACAGGACACTTTCTGCCACTAGCAATCTTTCCTGTAAAATACTTTGCCTTCACTGACTCTTCTGTTGACAACATGCACATCATTTGCTGATTGGCAGCATACTGTAACTGCAGCAGCCTATCAGAAGATTGCAGGTGTGGCTTATTCTAGGCGTGGCTTTCAGCTAGATCTTTTTGGTATTCCATAAGAGGGAATGTCATGTTCTGTTCATAAATTCAATATCCTTATATTTAAATCCTGCAACCTTGTTGAAAGTTGGTAAATTAATGTCATACCATAGAACAATAGGTCTTAATAATAACTAGACATTGTAATTGTAGTAATCCTATCAGGTCAGTGAGTGTGATGGATTAGCAACAATAACCCACTTGTGAATAGCTGACAGAAAGTTAATAAAAGTAAACATTAACATCCAGTGGACTGGCTGCATTAAACTACTGCAAAATGTACAGTAAGCTCTTGACTGTCACAAGTTCTTACAAAGATTGCAGAACTGACAGTGTTGAAAGAGGCACTAAACCGTCCTCAATTTAATGATAAAACTGGTACAACATTTCTACTGATGGTTGGCAACAGATTGTAGACCATGCCACAAAATGTGCTAATGAACCCCACCAGCACATTTCCCCCACCTACATTCCAAAGTGCAGTAATAACAATACCTAGTGCTGCATTCGTAACCAAGTGGGAAGTGGGAATTTACCACATGCGACTGGGAAAAGTTCCACTTGAACGGCCCTCCAACTCGTAATTAATTTTGGGAAATGCGTCTATCATCCCCGAGATCCAACTTCTCCCACATGCTGACATCTGATGTCACCTACTAAGGAAATTACCTCAATACCAGCATTTTAGGCAGTTAAATGTAAGAAAACATTATTTGTAAAAATGTATCTATTGATGTTTTTTTTAAACTCTATAATTTGTTTAGAAGCGTAATAGCTGTATTTTTAGTTTATTGTTGACGCAGCTTGTTGGTTATTAGCCAATTGGTGTTTCCCAACGATTTCCCACATAGCGGTTGTTTTGGTGGTGTTGGAGGTGAAACTGCGTTAGAGCTGTCAAACCCACAACGGTCTCCCGGCATTATACCTGAAGCTGAAATTGCCATTGGTTTCACGGAGCTGCATTAAGACAAATCCCATGTTGACTTGTTTACATGTCGGAACACTGAAATGTGATATATAATCTATACCTCTAAGGCTTAAACTTTCTTGTTCTAAACTTCTAACACGGGTAGGACGGATGTGGCTTAGTGTGAATGATCACATGAGCAGCCGCTCACCGATTTGACGGCTCTTAGATTGGACAGCTCTAACGCAGTTACACCTCAGACACCACAAAAGCCCCATCTATTCGGGCGTCAGCTATCACGTGTTTACACTTGATCTGATTGAATCTAGGTCTTAATGTCAAGTGTCCCTGAGCACTGCTACTTTTTAGTTGGTGTTGCCAGACAATCGCACAATATTTCATCAAATAAAGAGCAAAAACATTCTTGCCAATAAATCTTAGCAAAAATAGATAAGATCTTGCTACCGTGGAAAAGAAAATACCTGTCTATTTGTGGAAAAATCACATTGATTAATGCTTGAGTCATATCCCACTTTACCTATTTGCGTATGGCCTTGCCTACACCTTTTATTTTAATTATATGAGCAAAAAATATTATATTTTCTATAGAACGGCAACTCAGACGAAGTTGAACGGGCCTACAGCCCAGAGTAAACCATGAATATGAATTCGGAGAGCAGAAACTATTAAATATTAACCATGTTTGGGATAGGGTGCAGCATTTTCACTTTCGGATGAAAACCGTACCCAGAGTAAACTGCCTGCTACTCAGGCCCAGAAGCTAATATAGGATAGAAAACACTCTGAAGTTTCTAAAACTGTTTGAATGATGTCTGTGGGTATAACAGAACTCATATGGCAGGCAAAAACCTGAGAAAAATCCAACCAGGGATGGGGAAATCTGAGGTTGTAGTTTTTCAACTCATTGCCTTTCCAATATACAGTGTAAATGGGGTCATATTGCACTTCCTAAGTCTTCCACTAGATGTCAGCCTTTAGAACCTTGTTTCAGGCTTCTACTGTGAAGGGGGAGCTGTTTGACAAAGAGCTGTTTGACAAAGGGGTCTGGCAGAAGGCCATGAGCTAAATCATGCGCGCGGCCGTGAGAGCGAGCTGCGTTCCTTTTCATTTCTAAAGACAAAGGAATTGTCCGGTTGAAACATTATTGAAGATTTATGATAAAAACATCCTAACGATTCATTCTATACATCGTTTGACATGTTTCTACGAACTGTAATATAACTTTTTGGACTTTTCATCTGGACTTGCCCGCGCCATTAATGGAACCTATGAGTAGAGTAGAATATAATAACTTTATTGTGCCAAAGTCCTATACACATGTACTGTAGTTATTACCACGCATGAGATTCCCACCTTGTAGCATGTACATTGAATATATTCACTGATCATGTACTCTTCCTTGGCAAATAAAGGTGTGGTTCAGGTATGAATCTGAGACATTCTTAATTCAGTCATATCAAACTCCATTATTTGAATGATGCTGTGTCTGAATGTATGTAATTACAATTATACCCTTCAACGGTTTTTAAAACTCCTGCTCCTGGGACATCAATGATTACACATTGTAACTATGCAATAGACTAGAAACATGATTGATTTGTAATTCATATATACAGAAAAAGACTATGCATATCTAACTCCATCTGCATTAATCTGAGGACACAGTATAGTATTTCAATGAGATACTTAATTTCAACCAGTGGAGAATGTGAAACGCTTTATTGAAAGAAGTTCATTATCCAGGTGTTATAAATACATAAATACATGATAATTATGATAATTGTAATATTATAAATACAAGTTCAATCTGTACTTCAATGCACATATTTTTTTATTATTTTTTTTTATTTTTTATTTTACCGTTATTTTACCAGGTAAGTTGACTGAGAACACGTTCTCATTTGCAGCAACGACCTGGGGAATAGTTACAGGGGAGAGGAGGGGGATGAATGAGCCAATTGTAAACTGTGGTGTGGTGTGCATTATGAAACGAGGAAGAAAGACGAGGTGGGGAGAGAGGTGTAGAAGACAGAAAGCGAAAGAGGTAAGAACAGAGGCAGACAGCATATTATTCATGAATTACAGTGCAACCCTAATATTCTCAGTTCATCACAATTGCGGTGTCTCATAACCAGCCTTGGGCCCCCAGTTGGCCCGAAGGTTATCTTAAGAGCGGGTGAGGTGGCGATGACGGGACTGGCTTCCTCTCTCACATCAAAACATACCTGCAGACGAGAGAGCATGATTAAGCCTTGTTTTTTTTATTCTAACACGGTCATCTTAAATCAGGAGGTGAAATGCAAAACTGACCTTAGATCATTAACTCTGGGACTACTACATCTATGTCTGTATTTCAATGTAAAGCATCTCTTTAATAATACTTCCTGTTGACCCAACCAAGTGACATCTCACCTATGATCATGCTGTGCCCTCTGTGTCAGCCAGTTCAGATGCGGGAAGGGTTCACCAAAACAGCTGATATAACCTAGAGGATTTAGGGAGAAGGGGGAAAGGGACAAAGTGAAGAAGAGAGACTTATTGTGTGTGTGTGTGTGGTCTCATCTGGTGTCCACACTAAGTGGCTACAGAGTACTTTATGCTGAAAACAGACACATGAGGACAAACAATAGAAGATAATGTTAATAGAATATACTGTATGTGACGCAGACACCTATTGGAGTGTACCTGAAACATTTAAATATAGGAGGGTTATGCGTCTTACCACTTGGTTATTGAAAGGCTAACCCCCAGGGCAATCATGACTTGGCAGCAACAGATAGTCCAGTGAAAATGGCTGTGTTTTTGTGGTGTAAATCTTAAAATTAGCAGCTGACATCTTAAGGTTTTTTAAATTAATGCATGTGAAACAGGTTCCATGTACAATAAGACAGGCAGAGATGGAGAAAAAGAACACACTGCAAAATAGTAAAGCGTCCAAGTTATTTTATTAAGCCCGAAGTCCAGCCTTAGTGATGTCACTGCCTACATCCTTACCTTCTACTCATGAGACCAAGCCCATGCACACACAGCTATACAAACAAGAGTTTCAGTGTTATCTAAAGGCTCAGCAGTAAATGTCCACTCCCTAAGTTGATTTATAGTGGAATGTCTGACTAGTCTCATCTCTTTCACTGCCCTGCAGAGTTCTGTCTCACAATCACACATCTCTCAGACCATTTCTTTATAAGAGGCAGAGACTAGAAAAGACTGTGGAACAATATTAAACATTATAATGAATATATATATATATATATTGTTAATCTGTAGTCTAGGACCCTATACATGTAAGGAGGGAGGGATCTTATAACCCCTCCCCTTCTATTAATACAAAATAAGCATAATAATTTATTATAATACATCAAACATTTGATACAGCCCCTATCATGACCCCAAGGTGAACCCGACACATATCATTACATCAGTATGTACTGATATGTTAGCTAGCTACCTAACGTTAGTAGTTATACATCAACTTGCCAGTATACTAACTATAGGCTAACTACCCAATGTTTATTGACTTGATTATTCTCGTCCATCTTAGCTAAATTGCATAGTCGTTGTGCTTTCTCAATGGACATTTCAGTGCTTTTTTTAATGGAATCGAACGTTCGCAGAGCCTGTTTTGACCAGAGTGATGCTTAGAATTCCAAAAAAAGTGTATCCCTTCTTATTTTACCACTACAATCTGTTCGTCGGACAAAACTGGAAAAAAAAATGTTTAGAAAGTAAACATCCGCACCTCGATGGTGTCAACTGTGCTTATATCTGTGTAATGAAAAAGTTGTGAGAAAAAAAAGTTTCTGACTATCTGGTCTAGCAATCAAACGAGCTCGCTGCCCAGACTTACATAATTACAAAGAGGAGATTCTCATGATTAAAATGGTGCCCGTGTAACAGTTTTGCTTCCGTCCCTCTCCTCGCCCCTACCTGGGCTCAAACCATGGACCCTCTGCACACATAGACAACAGCCACCCTCGAAGCACCGTTACCCATCGCTCCACAAAAGCCGCGGCACTTGCAGAGCAAGGAGTACAACTACCTCAAGATTTCAGGGCGAGTGACGTCATTGATTGAAACGCTATTAGTGCGCACCCCGCAAAAACTAGCTAGCCATTTCAAACCGGTTACACCTGGCTTGAAAAAGCAGATGTGAAATATTGTCATATTATGAAACTGGGCTCCACGGCAGATGCAACCTCTAACGAGTCACAAACCCAGATCCGGGACCCCCCCCCCCCCCATCAAAAAAGCTGACTAGCATAGCCTAGCCTAAAGCCACAGGGATATCATATAATAAAATGAAATCACAAGTCCAAGACACCAAATGAAAGATACACATCTTGTGAATCCAGACATAATTTCTGATTTTTAAAATGTTTTACAGGGAAGACACAATATGTATTTCTATTAGCTAACCACGATAGCAAAAGACACAATTTTTTTTCCCACCATTTTTTTACTGCATAGGTAGCTATCACAAATTCGACCAAATAAAGATATAAATAGTCACTAACCAAGAAACAACTTCATCAGATGACAATCTGATAGCATATGTTTTGTTCGAAAAATTAGTATATTTCAGGTATAAATCATAGTTTTACATTGCAGCCACCATCACAACTCTCACCAAAGCAACTAGAATAACTACAGAGAGCAACGTGAATTACCTAAATACACAGCGCACAGCAAATGAAAGACAAAGATCTTGTGAATCCCGCCAATATTTCAGATTTTTTAAGTGTTTTACAGCGAAAACACAATTTAGCATTATATTAGCATACTACAATAGCCAACCACACAGCAGCATTGATTCATGCACGTTAGCGATAGCGAATAAACCAGCAAAAGATATTAAATTTTTCACTAACCTTCTCAAAACTTCATCAGATGACAGTCCTATACCATCATATTACACAAGACATATATTGTTTGTTCGAAAATGTGCATATTAAGCGGCACAAATCGTGGTTATACAATGAGAATAGTAGCCAAGCTGCCAACAAAATGTTGGGAGAAATCTTGGGAGAGGCACCTAATCTAATCAATAACTAATCATAAACTTGACTAAAAAATACAGGTTGGACAGCAAATGAAAGATACATTAGTTTTTAATGCAACCGCTGTGTTAGATTTTTAAAATTAACGTTACTACGACATACAGCGTGCGTTAAAGCGAGACCGCACCGAAATTAATGGCGGAATAGTAGTGTAACATTTTTCAACAGAACAACGAATTAACATCATAAATAGTTCTTACTTTTTGATGAGCTTCCATCAGAATCTTGTGCAAGTTGTCCTTTGTCCAGAAGAATCGTTGCTCGGTTGTAGATTGTCGTCTTCAACTTTGGAATTAGCAGCAAACGTTAGCCATGTGACGAAGACGTGTCCAACTCACTATAACGCAGCACAAATGAAATACCGAAAATAGAAATATACTGATATAAACTGATATAACTCGGTTTAAATTAACTACATTATGATGTTTTTAACTTCTTGCAACTATAGGGGGTGCTGTTTCAAATTAGCATAATTGTCTCTACAGATGAAACGGCTTCCTACTCAATTCTTGATCGTACAATATGCATATTATTGTTATTATTGGATAGAAAACACTATCTAGTTTCTATAGCCGTTTGAATTATGTCTCTGAGTGGAACAGAACTCTTTCTACAGCGAAATCCATGACAGGTTTTGCGAAGGTCTGAGAGCGAAGCTCTGATCTCAGTTCAGTTTAAAGGGGTGTGTATATCCTATGGAACGACACGAACTGCACCCGCCTTCCCCTGGATGTCAGTAACCAATGAGAAGTGGAATGGGCTTCCTACGTAGCTCTCAGAGGTTATAAAAGACCATGGAGTGAGGTACGCCTTCTTTTCGACGTTGAACTTTACGCAGAGAGAGACCTAGGGATGCCATTTTCGAACGCTCAGTAATGAACTTTAGATATATCAGTCTGTAATTTAATTTGATATAGGTGTTAGAAACATCATAACGAAGCTATTTGAAACCGAGTTATATCAGATTATGCGAGTATATTGCTATTTTTCGGAATTTCCTCAGTATTGCGTAATGAGGATTTGGACACGTTAGCTAATGTTAGCAATTGTTAGCTATAGTTAGCTGCTATATCAGAAGTTGAATGCAACGTTTTACAACCAAGCAACGATTATTTTGGACAAAAGTACCACTTGGCCAAGATTCCGATGGAAGCTCGTCGAAAAGTAAGAGCTATTTATGATGTTATTCCATTTTTATGTGGAAAAATGTAAACTCAATAACGGTAAATAGTGACGCCGTTATTGCGGCACTAGTCTGTCTGTAACGCACACTGTATGTCTAGTAACGTTAATTTTAAAAATCTAACTTAGCGGTTGCATTAATAACTAATGCATCTTTCATTTCATGGCCAACCTGTATTTTTTTAGTCAAGTTTATGAATAGTTTTCGATAAAAATAGTTGTATTATCATGATGCTGCCGGGCAGATAGCTTGAGTAGTTGGACAGTATTTCCATTGTGTAAGCACGATTTGTGCCGCTAAATATGCACATTTTCGATCAAACTCTATATGGATTGTGTAATATGATGTTACAGGAGTGTCATCTGAAGAATTCTGAGAAGGTTAGTGAAAAAATGTATCTATTTTGGCAATGTTGACGTTATCGCTCTCTTTGGCTAGAATCTATGCTCTGGTAATGTTTGAACATGTGGTATGCTAATATAACGATTTATTGTGTTTTCGCTGTAAGACACTTAGAAAATCTGAAATATTGTCTGTATTCACAGGATCTGTGTCTTTCGATGAGTGTATGCTGTGTATTTTTACGAAATGTTTGATGATTAGTAATTAGGTAATACACGTTGCTCTATTTATTTATTCTAGTCCATTTGTGACGGTGGGTGCAATTGTAAACTATGAAATCTACCTGAAATATGCACATTTTTCTAACAAAACCTATCCTATACCATAAATATGTTATCAGACTGTCATCTGATGAGTTTTTTTCTTGGTTAGTGGCTATCAATATCTTAGTTTAGCCGAATTGGTGATAGCACCTGATGGAGTAAGAAACTGATGGAGTTAGAAAAGTGGTGTCTTTTGCTAACGTGGTTAGCTAATAGATTTACATATTTTGTCTTCCCTGTAAAACATTTTAAAAATCTGAAATGGTGGCTTTATTCACAGGATCTGCATCTTTCATTAGGTGTCTTGGACTTGTGATTTAATGATATTTAGCTACTATTTAATTGTGACGCTATGCTAGCGATGCTAATCAGTGTGGGGGGGGGGGGGTGGGGGGTGCTCCCGGATCCGGGGTAGAGGCTCGTTAGAGGTTAACACCTATATCGAATAAAATCAGAGCCGGATAAATCTAACTCCTATAACGAGAGCTTTCAGAATGCATTCCTGAGGTCTGTCTTGCGTCATGACGAACGTTGAAAAGAGTGCACCCCTGGTTCCAAGAGCCTTTATACGGCCTCAGATCTACCTAACAACCCCATTCCAATTCTCACTGCTTACTGACATCTAGGGGAAATCGTATGCAGTGCATGTCGACTCATAGATTACATGCAAATTAATAAACTGACCCTGGAACAGACTGCCCGATTTCAGATTTCTCACTTCCTGACAGGAAGTTTGCTGCAACTTGAGTTCTGTTTTACTCACAGATATAATTCAAACGGTTTTAGAACCTAGAGAGTGTTTTCTATCCAATAGTAATAATAATATGCATATTGTACGAGCAAGAATTGAGTACGAGGCAGTTTAATTTGGGAACGAATTTTTACAAAGTGGAAACAGCCCCCCCCTATTGAGAAAAGGATGGTCATTATGGCCAAACAATTCTACTTTTCAAAAAGTACAGTTTTTGTCCCCATGTGCAGTTGCAAACCGTAGTCTGGCTTTTTAAATGGTGATTTTGGAGCAGTTGCTTCTTCCTTGCTGAGTGGCCTTTCAGGTTATGTCAATATAGGACTCGTTTTACTATGGAAAGATACTTTTGTACCTGTTTCCTCCAGCATCTTCACAAGGTCCTTTGCTGTTGTTCTCGGATTGATTTGCATTTTCGCACCAAAGTACGTTCATCTCTAGGAGACAGAACACGTCTCCTTCCTGAGCGGTATGACGGCTGCGTGGTCCCATGGAGTTTATTCTTGCGTACTATTGTTTGTACAGATGAACGTGGTACCTTCATGCATTTGGAAAATTCCCAAGGATTAACCAGACTTGTGGAGGTCTTGGCTGATTTCCCCATGATGTCTAGCAAAGAGGCACTGAGTTTGAAGGTAGGCCTTGGAATACATCCATACCTCCAATTGACTCAAATTATGTCAATTAGCCTATCAGAAGCTTCTAAAGCCATGACATCATTTTCTGCAATTTTCCAAGCTGTTTAAAGGCACAGTCAACTTAGTGTATGTAAACTTCTGACACACTGGAATTGTGATATAACCTGTCTGTAAACAATTGTTGGAAAAATTACTTTTGTCATTGCACAAAGGTAGGATTCAAGGTAGAATTCAATTGCTATAATCCTACCTTGATCCTACCTGGATCATTGTCCATATGATGATATTTTTTGGTCTTTGAGTCTTTTCTTTACTTGTTTTTTCTTATGTTTTTTGTTTTTATTATTATTTAAGTTGCATTACAGGTGCTGGACAACAACCTATGCATATACTGTAACTATGTTTGTGTACAGCCAGACATGGACTCACCTCAACGTTAGAGAATTTGTTAGGTCTGAATGTATTTGAACAACTCAAATCAATCTCAGTATCTGAGAATTACAAGTGTGGAAGTCTGTGTTAGAGCTACTGCAATGCCAATAATATGATGGTGTTGCCAGCCACATAAAACAGAGTTTGCTGAAACACTGAATAGGTGAATGTTGTGTTGTTTCTAATGAACAAGTTTGGCGTACCTGAAGAATCATCTTGACACAATCACACAGGACGAGACTGAGCATCTAAGTGTTCGATAGGTAGTTCCAGAAAAAAAATGCCTTTTTGAAAATTCTTATATGTGAAGATTTAATATTTAAAATCTGCTTTGCTGGATCTTATCTTGTTGGTTATTTTCTGGTGTTTTATGTAACATTTAGCCTGTCAAGCATTATATGTAAATAATATTACATATACAGTAGTATAAAACATATATTTTTTGATATTCATTTGTTTGTGAAGCTTGCATTCAATTGCCACACCCTTTTCACATTAACTTCCGTTCTTGTAAAAGGAGAATAAAAATAACCATCAAAATTGAAATAGCAAATTATTTTAAAATAATATAGTAACTTATAGTCCTTTTACATATGCTACTTTTTACTTTTACTTTTTTTTTTTTTTTACACCAGTACTAACTTCTACTTGATTACATTTTCATTAAAGTAACAGTACTTCTACTTGAGTAGGATTTTACAATACTCTTTCAACCCCTGGTTAAAAGGTTTGTGCCTGCAAACCCTCAGGAGTCCACTTTATCTTGTCCTTCATCGCCATCTTGTGGCCATAGCTGAGATCAGTGTTAACATGAATTCAAAATCATTCTGTTATTGTGTGTGTATAATGTGCATCCACACAGTAATCAATGGGTACCCCTCTTTATTTGTTTAGTTCTTTAATGGAATCTACATTTCTTAACAGCAGTCATCTTAGATCAGTCAGTTAGCTAATTCTAGGCCTACTTTAAATTAAATTTGGGTCACTTAAATTCAATTACAATGTTCAGTCAACTCAATTCTCACTACTTAGTTATAATTTTGCAAAACAACAGTATACAGCAATTGTAGATCTTATAAAATTTAGAAAGGTCTAAAGGACTAAATTACAACAGTACTCTTACTCATTCCAATACCAAACAAATTCCCCTTAAACAAATGTCATATACTTCAATGGTAATTTTCTATTTGTCTTTATAAAATTATAATTTCAAGACAATAAAAAAAATTAAAATAATGTTCCACCAATATTAAATAAAAGAGCAGGAAATGCTTATAGTTGGGAATATATTTTTGATGTACATATTCCATGGCAAATGGTTTATGATATACAAAACAACATTTAAATTATTATACAAAATTCTTGCAACCAATAGAATGTTATATATATGGGTAATACAACCATCCCAACTCTGCAGATTTTGATGCGAAGAGACAGAATCATTAGATCATTATTTTTGGTACTGTCCATACGTAGCTTGTTTTTGGTCGCAAGTTCAGGAATGGCTGAAGAATTGCAACATTTCCCTGGAGCTAACTCTGCAAACATTACTGTTGGGTGGTTCAAAAAGTCTTAGTCAATCGATTAATAATGATAATGCTCTTAGCAAAAATATTTCTTTAATTTAAGATATGTAGAATATATGAGAATAAAGGTTCAGAAATTTGTGAAACATCAAATCAGAGTTGAAAAATATTTGGCAAATCAAAAGTTGATGGTGTTCATAGATAAATGGGAGGGTTTGAGTGGAGCTGAAAGATGGAACTAAAAACAAACAAAATATATTTATTATAAGATTATAAGATTATTAAGTATGTATAAGCTAGAGGTAGAAGCCTAAGAGTTGTTGTACATTAGTTTACTGCAATTAGTTGAGGGATAGTATGTTTAGGGGGAAATAATAAAGGAAAATATATATATATACACTGCTCAAAAAAATAAAGGGAACACTTAAACAACACAATGTAACTCCAAGTCAATCACACTTCTGTGAAATCAAACTGTACACTTAGGAAGCAACACTGATTGACAATAAATTTCACATGCTGTTGTGCAAATGGAATAGACAAAAGGTGGAAATTATAGGCAATTAGCAAGGCACCCCCAAAAAAGGAGTGATTCTGCAGGTGGTGACCACAGACCACTTCTCAGTTCCTATGCTTTCTGGCTGATGTTTTGGTCACTTTTGAATGCTGGCGGTGCTCTCACTCTAGTGGTAGCATGAGACGGAGTCTACAACCCACACAAGTGGCTCAGGTAGTGCAGTTCATCCAGGATGGCACATCAATGCGAGCTGTGGCAAAAAGGTTTGCTGTGTCTGTCAGCGTAGTGTCCAGAGCATGGAGGCGCTACCAGGAGACAGGCCAGTACATCAGGAGACGTGGAGGAGGCCGTAGGAGGGCAACAACCCAGCAGCAGGACCGCTACCTCCGCCTTTGTGCAAGGAGGTGCACTGCCAGAGCCCTGCAAAATGACCTCCAGCAGGCCACAAATGTGCATGTGTCAGCATATGGTCTCACAAGGGGTCTGAGGATCTCATCTCGGTACCTAATGGCAGTCAGGCTACGTCTCGCGAGCACATGGAGGGCTGTGCGGCCCCACAAAGAAATGCCATCCCACACCATGACTGACCCATCGCCAAACCGGTCATGCTGGAGGATGTTGCAGGCAGCATAACGTTCTCCACGGCGTATCCAGACTCTGTCACGTCTATCACATGTGCTCATGTGCTCAGTGTGAACCTGCTTTCATCTGTGAAGAGCACAGGGCGCCAGTGGCGAATTTGCCAATATTGGTGTTCTCTGGCAAATGCCAAACGTCCTGCACGGTGTTGGGCTGTAAGCACTACCCCCACCTGTGGACGTCGGGCCCTCATACCACCCTCATGGAGTCTGTTTCTGACTGTTTGAGCAGACACATGCACATTTGTGGCCTGCTGGAGGTCATTTTGCAGGGCGCTGGCAGTGCACCTCCTTGCACAAAGGCGGAGGTAGCGGTCCTGCTGCTGGGTTGTTGCCCTCCTACGGCCTCCTCCACGTCTCCTGATGTACTGGCCTGTCTCCTGGTAGCGCCTCCATGCTCTGGACACTACGCTGACAGACACAGCAAACCTTTTTGCCACAGCTCGCATTGATGTGCCATCCTGGATGAACTGCACTACCTGAGCCACTTGTGTGGGTTGTAGACTCCGTCTCATGCTACCACTAGAGTGAGAGCACCGCCAGCATTCAAAAGTGACCAAAACATCAGCCAGAAAGCATAGGAACTGAGAAGTGGTCTGTGGTCACCACCTGCAGAATCACTCCTTTTTTGGGGGTGCCTTGCTAATTGCCTATAATTTCCACCTTTTGTCTATTCCATTTGCACAACAGTATGTGAAATGTATTGTCAATCAGTGTTGCTTCCTAAGTGTACAGTTTGATTTCACAGAAGTGTGATTGACTTGGAGTTACATTGTGTTGTTTAAGTGTTCCCTTTATTTTTTTGAGCAGTGTATATATAACAACAACAAAAAGTGTGTGTGTGTATATATATATACTGTATAGATCCAGTACCAGTCAAAAGTTTGGACACCTACTCATTCAAGGGTTTTTCTTTATTTTTAACTATTTCTATATTGTAGAATAATGAAGTGAAGATATCAAAACTATGAAATAACAGATATGGAATAATGTATTAACCAATAAAGTGTTTGTAAAATATATTTAAATTAAATTCTTAAGTAGCCACCCTTTGCCTTGAAGACAGCTTGAAATACTCTTGGCATTCTCTCAACCAGCTACACCTGGAATTGTTGTCCAACAGTCTTGAAGTAGTTCCCCCTTCCCCTCCTCTTCTTTCTACTTGTTAAGCATAGCACTTGAGTGGTGCTTAGAGAAAGCAGCTCCACAGTCATTTTTTTCTGTGTTTTGGGGACATTTTACAAATCAAACTATGGATTTTACCCATGAGGCTACAAGATTTTCCTATTCCCATTAAGGATTATTACCACTACCTCATTGCTAGATGAGATGACAGCCATAGAGAATACTGGAATGAACTTAAACAAGGCTGACAGAGACTTGCAACACCCTATGGAGAAAGACACCAAACTTGACCTCAATTCTATCACCTTGTCTGACTTTTGGAGGAAAGGCCTAATCCCCAGAGGACTCTGTATTATGTAGTTTCCAGCTAATGGAGCACAAGGTAAAACTGAATTTAGAGATAAATGGGAGGCTATTCTCAACAAGTGTTCTTTTGACCTAATGCTACTTCTAATAGAAGATTCTAAAAAGAACAGGCAAGTAGTCCAAAGTGAAATTGAAGAAGTGAAAATAACACAGTGACAATTCTAACAAAGCACAATGTGATATGATCTTGAAAGAGAAAGTAGACACATTCACTCTGACATTGAAGCAAGACAAGCTAAGAACATTTAGAAGAGATGAAGTAGACTATAGAGATGGCAAGGTCTTTGCCTGGAGAAAACCAACGTGCAAGAATTCAGAATCACATCCGCAGAGGAGGAAGCCTAGATCTGTTTCTTTTAACTTTACGAGCAGTGGCGATGAGTATCACCCCAGACACTCAGAGGCCAGCTTCTTCCAAGACTTTTTAGATCAGGAAGAGGAGTCACGCAGGTTCCTCAACAAGAGAGGGAGAGAACGCGGAGAGGCCAACACAGAGGGGGAGGAAGAAATCAAGACTATCCAACCACACAGAGCAGGACTGGAACAAGGCTGTGATCAACATTTCTGGAGAAGCCCTTTCTGATGTTTGTGTAAGGGTCTTGTCTAAAGGACTGTCCTTTGCCCTCACATACTCAACTAATGAATTCAATACAAAGATTGACCTATATAGTTTCTACAGGAATCTACATCTGAAGCCCTGGTACAAGCAAAACATCTCTCCAACTACAGACGCCAGTGTCTCAGGTCAGGCAGTTTCTGTTCCCTCAAAAACACCTTTTAAGCCCAAGTCCACCTTTTGTACCATCGTCCAGAATGCCACACTAAATACATTTGCCAAGAAAGTGCATTTTGATGTGGAGAATCTGTTTAAGGGTAAAATTGACTCCAACCAAACACGATCTAATCTTTATAAGACAGAGAGGGATCCAGTTCAATCATTGTCCAAAAATGAACGGATTGTGGTTAAAAAAGCAGACAAAGGTGGTGCTACAGTAGTGTGGAGTATAGACAAATATGTGACAGAAGCCTACCGTCAATTAGGCAATGATGAATTCTACCAATCTCTTACCTTCAACCCTACAGAGGACCTAAAAACTGAATTGAAAGGGATCCTCACAGAAGCTAAGGAGAAGGGCTACATTTCAGACAATGAATTCAAATTTATTTTGTGTATGGCTTATTTTTAGCTTCTTCCAAAAGTCCACAAGAATCTTGAAAATCCCCCAGCCAGACCAGTCAATAGTGGTAATGACAGTCTGATAGAATCCATCTCTAAGTACATTGATTACTTTATTAAAAGGTAATTTACCACCTTCTCAAGTGCAGTCTCAGTGCTATGATGGCGTCTAAAACAAGACTGAAGCATTTCGTATACATTGTTTGTCTTCAGGAAGGCAGTGAGTTGCTGTGCAACAGCTTTTTCTAACATTTTTGAGAGGAATGGAAGATTCAATATAGGCCGATAGTTTTTTATATTTTCTGGGTCAAAGTTTAGCTTTTTTTGTCCTGATATCCATAAGCTTTTTCCATAAAGTTTTTTGAAATCTGACACAGTGGTTGCATTAAGGAGAAGGGGATCTAAAGTTTCATGTATAATAGCTGTATTTTCATCAACATTTATTATGAGTATTTCTGTGAATTCATGTGGCTCTCTGCAATATCACTGCATGTTTTGGAACTACTGAATCTAACACGCCAATGTAAAATAAGATTTTTGGATATAAATATGAACTTTACGGAACAAAACATCCATGTATTGTGTAACATGAAGTCCTATGAGTGTCATTTGATGAAGATCATCAAAGGTTAGTGATTCATTTTATCTCTATTTGTGCTTTTTGTGACTCCTCTCTTTGGCGGGAAAAATGGCTGGGTTTATCTGTGACTTGGTGGTGACCTAACATAATAGTTTGTTTAGCTTTCTCTGTAAAGTATTTTTGAAATCAGACACTGTGGCTGGATTAACGAGAATGTTATCTTTAAAATGATGCCTAATACTTGTATGTTTCAGAAATTTGATTTATGAGATTTCTGTTGATTTGTATTTGGCGCCCTGCAATTTCATTGGCTGGTAGCGAGGGGTTCCGCTAGCGCTAACGGTTAATCCAGCCGCTCTGTCAGATTTCGAAAAGGCTTTACGGCGAAAGCACACCATGCGATTATCTGAGGACAGCGCCCTGCATACAAAACCATGAAAAACATATTTCAACCAGGCAGGTGTGACACGAAATTCAGACATAGCGATATAATAAATGCCTTACCTTTGATGATCTTCTTCTGTTGGCACTCCAAAAGGTCCCAGTAATATCACAAATGGTCCTTTTGTTCAATAATTTCCTTCTTTATATCCATAAAAACTCAGTTTAGCTGGCGCGCTTCAGTCAGTAATCCACCCAGTTTCCCTCCATCAAAATGCATCCCAAATGTTACTAATAAACTTTTTCAAACAAGTCAAACAACATTTAAAATCAAACCTTAGGTACCCTAATACGTAAATAAATGATCAAATTTAAGACGGAGATTCGTTATTGTCTTTACCGGAGAAAAATACCAAAGAACGCGCTCTCATTCGCACACTTGGAAACACTACAGCCAAAATGGGAGCCACCTAGAAAAACTACAATTTACCGCTAATTTTTCCAAAAAACAGTCAGAAAATCTTTCTAAAGGCTGTAGACATCTAGTGGATGCCATAGGAACTGCAATCGGGCGCGATTTCGCCCTATTATAAAAGTGCCAGCCATTGAAATCAGTGGTGGGATTACTTTTTTTTGGGGGGGGGGTGTTTTGTCCTCCGGGTTTCGCCTCACATTTTTGTTATACTCACAGACATTATTTTAACAGTTTTAAAAACTTTAGAGTGTTTTCTATCCAAATCAGCAAATTATATGCATATCCTAGCTTTTCATCCGGACGTGAAAATATTGTCCCCTACCCAAGAGAAGTTAACTTCTCTGGGATATGTGGGACGGTAGCGTCCCCCTTGGCCAAAACCCAGAAAAAATGTAGCGCCATATTCAAATATATTACTATAAAAATCAATCTTTCATGAAATCACACATGAAAGACACCAAATTAAAGCTACACATGTTGTGAATCCAGCCATCCAGTCTGATTTCAAAAATGATTTACGGGGAAAGCATAAGATGCTATTATCTGATGATAGCACAACAGTAAACAAAGAGAGTGTAGCATATTTCAACCCTGCAGGCGCAACACAAAAAGCAGAAATAAAATATAAATAATGCCTTACCTTTTGACGAGCTTCTTTGGTTGGCACTCCAATATGTCCCATAAACATCACAAATGGTCCTTTTGTTCGATTAATTCCGTCCATATATATCCAAAATGTCAATTTATTTGGCGCGTTTGATCCAGAAAAAAACAGCTTCCAATTTGCGCAACGTCACTACAAATATCTCAAAAGTTAACGGTAAACTTTGCCAAAACATTTCAAACTACTTTTGTAATACAACTTTAGGTATTTTTAAACGTTAATAATCGATCAAATTTCAGACGGGTCTATCTGTTTTCATTACCTGAGGACAACAAACTAACGCTACTTTTCTAGTCTTGCGTAACTCTCAAACAGTAGACAAAACGTTACTCTGATTCAAGATGGCCGTACTTCTTCATTGCACAAAGGAATAACCTCAACCAATATCGAAAGACTGGTGACATCCAGTGGAAGCGGTAGGAACTGCAAACAAGTCCATTAGAAATCTAGTATCCCAATAAACTCATTGAACAGACAGTGACCTCAAAAAAAAAATCTGAATGGTTAGTCCTCGAGGTTTTGCCTGCTACATAAGTTCTGTTATACTCACAGACATGATTCAAACAGTTTTATAAACTTCAGAGTGTTTTCTATCCAAATCTACTAATACCATGCACATGTTATATTCTGGGGATGAGTAGAAGGAAGTTGAAATTGGGCATGATATTTATCCAAAAGTGAAAATGCTGCCCCCTATCCCGAAGAAGTTAATGGCGTAGGACCGAGGCTCTGCATCTGCCTCGTGCTCCTAGACCTTAGTGCTGCTTTTGATACCATCGATCACCACATTCTTTTGGAGAGATTGGAAACCTAAATTGGTCTACACCACAGGTGTCAAACTCATTCCACGGGGGGCCGAGTGTCTGCGGGTTTTCGCTCCTCCCTTACACTTGATTGATGAATTAACATCACTAATTAGTTAGGAACTCCCCACACCTGGTTGTCTAGGGCTTTATTGAAAGGAAAAACCAAATACCTGCAGACACTAGGCCCTCCGTGGAATGAGTTTGACACCCCTGGTCTACACGGACAAGTTCTGGCCTGGTTAAGATCTTATCTGTCGGAAAGATATCAGTTTGTCTCTGTGAATGGTTTGTCCTCTGACAAATCAACTGTAAATTTCGGTGTTCCTCAAGGTTCCGTTTTAGGACCACTATTAGGACCACTATTGTTTTCACTATATATATATACACTGCTCAAAAAAATAAAGGGAACACTTAAACAACATAATGTAACTCCAAGTCAATCACACTTCTGTGAAATCAAACTGTCCACTTAGGAAGCAACACTGATTGACAATACATTTCACATGCTGTTGTGCAAATGGAATAGACAACAGGTGGAAATTATAGGCAATTAACAAGACACCCCCAATATAGGAGTGGTTCTGCAGGTGGTGACCACAGACCACAGACCACTTCTCAGTTCCTATGCTTCCTGGCTGATGTTTTGGTCACTTTTGAATGCTGGCGGTGCTTTCACTCTAGTGGTAGCATGAGACGGAGTCTACAACCCACACAAGTGGCTTAGGTAGTGCAGCTCATCCAGGATGGCACATCAATGCGAGCTGTGGCAAGAAGGTTTGCTGTGTCTGTCAGCGTAGTGTCCAGAGCATGGAGGAACTACCAGGAGACAGGCCAGTACATCAGGAGACGTGGAGGAGGCCGTAGGAGGGCAACAACCCAGCAGCAGGACCGCTACCTCCGCCTTTGTGCAAGGAGGAGCAGGAGGAGCACTGCCAGAGCCCTGCAAAATGACCTCCAGCAGGCCACAAATGTGCATGTGTCTGCTCAAACGGTCAGAAACAGACTCCATGAGGGTGGTATGAGGGCCCGACGTCCACAGTTTGGGGTTGTGCTTACAACCCAACTCCGTGCAGGACGTTTGGCATTTGCCAGAGAACACCAAGATTGTCAAATTCGCCACTGGCGCCCTGTGCTCTTCACAGATGAAGCAGGTTCACACTGAGCACATGTGACAGACGTGACAGAGTCTGGTGACGCCGTCAAGAACGTTCTGCTGCCTGCAACATCCACCAGCATGACCGGTTTGGCGGTGGGTCAGTCATGGTGTGGGATGGCATTTCTTTGGGGGCCGCACAGCCCTCCATGTGCTCGCCAGAGGTAGCCTGACTGCCATTAGGTAGCGAGATGAGATCCTCAGACCCCTTGTGAGACCATATGCTGGTGCGGTTGGCCCTGGGTTCCTCCTAATGCAAGACAATGCTAGACCTGATGTGGCTGGAGTGTGTCAGCAGTTCCTGCAAGAGGAAGGCATGGATGCTATGGACTGGCCCGCCCGTTCCCCAGACCTGAATCCAATTGAGCACATCTGGGACATCATGTCTCGCTCCATCCACCAACGCCACGTTGCACCACAGACTGTCCAGGAGTTGGCGGATGCTTTAGTCCAGGTCTGGGAGGAGATCCCTCAGGAGACCATCCGTCACCTCATCAGGAGCATGCCCAGGCGTTGTAGGGAGGTCCTACAGGCACGTGGAGGCCACACACACTACTGAGCCTCATTTTGACTTGTTTTAAGGACATTACATCAAAGTTGGATCAGCCTGTAGTGTGGTTTTCCACTTTCATTTTGAGTGTGACTCCAAATCCAGACCTCAATGGGTTGATAAGTTTGATTTCCATTGATAATTTTTGTGTGATTTTGTTGTCAGCACATTCAACTATGTAAAGAAAAAAGTATTTAATAAGAATATTTCATTCATTCAGATCTAGGATGTGTTATTTTAGAGTTCCCTTTATTTTTTTGAGCAGTGTATATACCTCTTGGGGATGTCATTCGAAAACATAAAATAAACTTTCACTGCTATGCGGATGACACACAGCTGTACATTTCAATGAAACATATTGAAGCCCCAAAATTGCCCTCGCTAGAAGCCTGTGTTTCAGACATAAGGAAGTGGATGGCTGCAAACTTTCTACTTTTAAACTCGGACAAAACAGAGATGCTTGTTCTAGGTCCCAAGAAACAAAGAGATCTTCTGTTGAATCTGACAATTAATCTTGATGGTTGTACAGTTGTCTCAAATAAAACTGTGAAGGACCTCGGCGTTACTCTGGACCCTGATCTCTCATTTGACGAACATATCAGTGTTTCAAGGACAGATTTTTTCCATCTACGTAACATTGTAAAAATCAGAAACTTTCTGTCCAGAAATTATGCAGAAAAATTAGTCCATGCTTTTGTTACTTCTTGGTTAGACTACTGCAATGCTCTACTTTCCGGCTAACTGGAAAAAGCGGTAAATAAACTTCAGTTAGTTCTAAATACGGCTGCTAGAATCTTGACTAGAACCCAAAAATTGGATCATATTAATCCAGTGCTAGCCTCCCTACACTGGCTTCCTGTTAAGGCAAGGGCTGATTTCAAGGTTTTACTGCTGACCTACAAAGCATTACATGGGCTTGCTCCTACCTATCTTTCCGATTTGGTCCTGCCGTACATACCTACACGTACGCTACGGTCACAAGACGCAGGCCTCCTAATTGTCCCTAGAATTTCTAAGGAAACAGCTGGAGGCAGGGCTTTCTCCTATAGAGCTCCATTTTATGGAATGGTCTGCCTACCCATGTGAGGGACACAGACTCGGTCTCAACCTTTAAGTCTTTACTGAAGACTCATCTCTTCTGTGGGTCATATGATTGAGTGTAGTCTGGCCCAGGAGTGTGAAGGTGAACTGAAAGGCACTGGAGCAACGAACCGCCCTTGCTGTCCCGGTTCCCCTCTCTCCACTGGGATTCTCTGCCTCTAACACTATTACAGTAGCTGATTCACTGGCTTACTGGTGCTCTTTCATGCCGTCCCTAGCAGGGGTGCGTCACTTGAGTGGGTTGAGTCACTGACGTGATCTTCCTGTCTGGGTTGGCACCACCCCTTGGGTTGTGCCGTGGCGGAGATCTTTGTGGGCTATACACTGCCTTGTCTCAGGATGGTAATTTGGTGGTTGAAGATATCCCTCTAGTGGCGTGGGGGATGTGCTTTTGGCAAAGTAGGTGGGGTTATATCCTTCCTGTTTGGCCCTGTCCGGGGGTATCATCGGATGGGGTCACAGTGTCTCCTGACCCCTCCTGTCTCAGCCTCCAGTATTTATGCTGCAGTGGTTTATGTGTCGGGGGCTAGGGTCAGTTTGTTATATCTGGAGTACTTATCCTGTCTTATCCGGTGTACTGTGTGAATTTAGGTATGCTCTCTCTAATTCTCTCTTTTCCTCTCTCTCGGAGGACCTGAGCCCGCCTGAGGTAGTGTCTCATGATAAGCTGTTGGCGACACTAATTACTGTTTATATTTTTCGTAGCTATATATTTACAACCACAAACTGATGCTGGCATTAAGACGGCACTCAGCGAGCTGTATAAGGCCATAAGAAAACTAGAAAATGCTCATCCAGAGGCAGCACTCCTAGTGGCCAGGGACTTTAATGCAGGGAAACTTAAATCCGTTTTACCTAATTTCTACCAGCATGTTATCCTTTTCACATGTACCAGCAAACGGGTGTGATCATTCTCCAGTGGCCCATGCTGCGTACGATCAAATTGGTTTGATTATTTATAACATCCAGTTGATTGACTCAACAGTCAGTATTTGAGCTAGCCACATAGTTTTTATTTTACAGAAACATTTTTCATAAACACAGTCCTTACAAGGTTATGTCCTGAATGTGACCAGTTTATTTTTGGATTCAATGTTCAGACACTCACAGAAGTAGCAACAGCATACACAATCGTCCAAATCAGAAAATGTAGGCTACATTAGTCCTAGCACTAACTGAGGAAAGATTGACGTAACACAAGCGGTTATATTTAGATAACTCTCAGCCGACAGAAACCACAATATGACTGAGATAATAGCAATTAGTATTTATAATTCATCACATCACGGTTGAGCTCAACATTTATCGAAATAATTGAGTAATTTTTTACATTCTAGAAATCAACAGTAATTTGACGATTGGTAGTTTGTGCTCGCACCCATGTCTCTTTTTTTCCCGCATGAACCAAAGATAATAAGAGGAGACAAGATGAGTTTGGTCTGTTTGCAGTGTGCATGTTGTGTCGTCTACGATAATTGACTTCATTATTCACTTCCGGAAGTTTACTTAGAAGATAAGTGAACAATTCCTTCACCTCATTATAACATCTTTGGTATGACAGACGTTTACGTAATACTCAGAATGCATTGTATAATGTCAACAAACATGGCACCACACATAGCGGGCTAATAGCTTAGCATTAGCTTATTATGATCAGGACAACAAAATACCCCAACATTTTTTTTACACACATCATAGGTGTCCATTACAATCTATGCAATACTCGGAATGTATTATTTGTCACCAGAACTTGAAAATATATGTGAATAAATATGTAAATTCATTATGCTCCATACATAATTACTGTATGCTACAGTAGAAACAACAACACGATATACAGAAAATAAGGCACTTACTTTGATAGGAACGCACACATGTCCAAAGTTATTATTTGTAAGGACAACAACAATGCAATACCTACCAAAGTTTTGTCCGGCTCAGTAAAGCCTCAAACATAAATTGTCCGCAACACTGAAATGGGCTTCTTCTATGTGAATTAATGAGGAGGGGGAACACTCCTCAATTCAAACTGTTGTTAAAAAATACAACTTGTTAGAAAATCATTTTGAAATTGACATTTTGAAACATAGCCTATAGATAATAAGCAGGAATGGTGTGTTAACTGTCCTATTGCATAACAATCATATTTTGGAATGGTGAGTGCATTCTGACATCACGTGCATAAAACAACTCATGCTGGGGCGACCATTGGAGATATTTGGAACTCACATGTGAAAAGGTTAAATGTGCAAAGTTCCTCTATCCAGTGTCTGTGTTCTTTTGCCCATCTTAATATTTTATTTTTATTGGCCAGTCTGAGATATGGCTTTTTCTTTGCAACTCTGCCTAGAAGGCCAGCATCAAGGAGTCGCCTCTTCACTGTTGACGTTGAGACTGGTGTTTTGCGGGAACTATTTAATGAAGCTGCCAGTTGAGGACTTGTGAGACGTCTGTTTCTCAAACTGGTCACTAATGGACTTGTCTCCTTGCTCAGTTGTGCACGGGGCCTCCCACTCCTCTTTTTATTCTGGTTAGGGCCAGTTTGTGCTGTGTGTGAAGGGAGTAGTACACAGTGTTGTACCAGATCTCAGTTTCTTGGCAATTTCTCGCATGGTGTAACCATCATTTCTCAGAACAAGAATAGACTAACGAGTTTTTCAGAAGAAAGTCTTTGTTTCTGGCCATTTTGAGCCTGCCATCGAATCCACAAATGCTGATGCTCCAGATACTCAACTAGTCTAAAGAAGGCCAGTTTTAATGCTTCTTTAATCAGAACAACAGTTCAACTGTGCTAACATAATTACAAAAGGGTTTTCTATCAATTTGCCTTTTAAAATGATAAACTTGGATTAGCTAACACAACGTGCCATTGGAACACAGGAGTGATGGTTGCTGATAATGGGCCTCTGTACGCCTAATGTAGATATTCTATAAGAAATCTGCCGTGTCCAGCTACAATAGTCATTTACAGCATTAACAATGTCTACACTGTATTTCTGATCAATTTGATGCTATTTTAATGGACACATTTTTTTGCTGTTCTTTCAAAAACAAGGACATGGCTAGGTGACCCCAAACTTTTGAACGGTAGTGTACATACAAAAATAAAAAAAGGAATGGAGGATTGGAAATGATGCAGGCAATTACATTGATGGAAGCCACAATCTGCAATGTTATCCCCTAAAAAAACAGACGTGGTGGCGAAGCAAGAAATTCAGGTTGATGTCATCTTAGTGAGTTCTAATTCCAGGTGTGGTTACGTCCAATGTGTGCTAACCAATGATGAGGTCAATTCCATGACCCAATTCCTAATAGTCCTGATTTGAAAATAGTTGAGTTAGAATGGTAGTTTCTGTGTCCTGAATCTCCTGAATGCCGTTTGATGTTCTTTATTCCTGACAAAATACAGTTCAGCTTTAGAAATACATGAAAGGTCTTTCTACTATTTTCACCGAAGCTCAATATCTGTTAACTCACTAAAATTACAGGATTTGTTTTTTTTAATAGGTCTTGCCATAAGGACTGCTAAATTATCCTATGCGTTGAAATGCAAGTACCCAAGTTCATTGCGATTGATGGAAATATATAGCAAACACTAATACAGTATCTTATTACTGTAGAAATGTACTGTAAATCTTACCACAAAATGAACAACAATGGCTACCAATTTAGTTTCATGTTATCATACGTTGACCCACATAATTTCATATATTTTTTTTATGTGTTATCGTATTCTGACTATTCTCTCATCATTGATGTGACTGACTTATTTCTGCAATTTGAGGGTTTTCTGTAGTTGTCTAATGCTGGTGGGGCATATTATTCTGTTGTAATGTCACTGCTATGATAAATATAATTGTTTTTCTTGAGTGTACTTTTAACAAAGATTATATTTACTTTGAAGTCGAACGTTTAGGAATATAGGTGAAATCAGTTACCGATACAGACTTGGTGGCATAGCAGGAAGTGCAGAATGCCGTGAACCAAGAGGTTGTGAGTTCAAATTCCAGGTAAGGACCTGTTGACTAATATATTTACTGCATAAAAAAAACATTAACAATGTATGTCAAATATGTAAGTTGGAAACGCTTTACGTTAAAGCACTGCGTGGTATCGTAATCACTCATTTGTGTTTGAAGGGCATCACCTGTGAAATCTCGTGAAAGGTTATGTGATCACATGGAAAACTTAATGTGACATTCCATCATCATATGTGAAGTGTTCTGAAAACACATAATTTCACATGTGCAAAACATGTGGAAATGTCACGGGATTTTCCACATGAAATCATGTGGTTTTCCATAAGGGTATGAATGTTTGAGAGCGTGCAGTGCATGCCTTTCCTCTGCTCTGTGTGTCATCCATTCTGCTCTGTCGGGACAGCCCCAACCACAATATTAGATTTCCAGGGTTATTACTTCAACCAAACTCACTGGCCCGAGCACAGACTGTAAAGGTACGCACCGCTCCTCTCTCCCCATCTCTTCCTTAGAAATCCCCAGATAGTGTTGATCCAAGGAGAAGTTAATATACCCTGTCTCCTCAGGGTCTTACAGAGATTAATTCAATGCAAACAACATTAACAATGAACATGTCAATAGTGAAAATATTATGGGCAGTAATAGGCCTTAGTGTCCTCAGAGGGCAGAGAATTCATTCAGAGTGAGAAGTGTTCATCCACCCACCACATCGATAGTCATTTAGCTTATAAATAATGAAGGGTTCGGTTGATGTAGCAGGTATATCACTCGAGTGATTTAGAAATTGGACGTCTATCTTTGTCCCGAGGACGTCTGGAAATGCCTTCAAGACCTGCTACTATTACGAAACAGAGCCCTATTACTATCAAGTAGGCTTGGGTTTTGCTCGACCACCACCATGAATCTGTATCATTTGACTCTGAATCATAAATCAAATCAAATTTCATTGGTCACATACACATGGTTAGCAGATGTTAATGCGAGTGTAGCGAAAGGCTTGTGCTTCTAGTTCCAACCGTGCGGTAATATCTAACAAGTAATCTAACAATTTCACAACAACTCCCTGATACACACAAGTGTAAAGGAATGAATAAGTATGTACATATAAATATAAGGATGAGCGATGGTTGTGCCGAATAGGCAAGATGCAGAAGATGGTATAGAGTACTGTATATACACATGAGATGAGTAATGTAGGGTATGTAAACATATAGTGGCATTGTTTAAAGTGACTAGTGATACATTTATTACATCCAAATTGTTATTATTAAAGTGCCTAGAGATTTGAGTTAGTGTGTTGGCAGCAGCCAGTCAATGTCAGTGATGGCTGTTTAACAGTCTGATGGCCTTGAGATAGAAGCTGTTTTTCCATCTCTCGGTCCCAGCTTTGATGCACCTGTACTGACCTCGCCTTCTGCCACTGGTGAGGTGGATGGTTGAGGTGTGAACAGGCAGTGGCTTGGGTGGTTGTTGTCCTTGATGATCTTTTTGGCCTTCCTGTGACATCAGGTGGTGAAGATGTCCTGGAGGGCAGGTAGTTTGCCCCCGGTGATGCATTGTGCAGACCTTACTACCCTCTGGAGAGCCTTACGGTTGTGGGCAGAGCAGTTGCCGTACCAGGTGGTGATACAACCCGACAGGATGCTCTCGACTGCATCTGTAAAAGTTTGAGTTTTCGGTGACAAGCCACATATCTTCAGCCTGCTAAAGTTGAAGTGGCGCTGTTGTGCCTTCTTCGCCACGCTGTCTGTAGGGGTGGACCATTTCAGTTTGTCCGTGATGTGTATGCCAAGGAACTTAACTTTCCACATTCTTTTTTTAAACAAATATATATTTAGTCCATGGCACTTATCGTTTTGCTCTTGACTCTAAGCAGATGTGAAAATCTCATTTTGTTGTAATTCATTTAAAAGAAATGTTTAGGCTGATTTTTCTAGATTTTTCCACTACTGTCCCGTCGATGTGGATAGGGGGATGCTCCCTCTGCTGTTTCCTGAAGTTCATGATCATATTTGTTTTGTTGACGTTGAATGTGAGGTTATTTTCCTGACACCACACTCCAAGGGCCCTCACATCCTCCCTGTAGGCTGTCTTGTCATTGTTGGTAATCAAGCCTACCACTGTTGTGTCTGCAAACTTGACGATTGAGTTGGAGGCGTGCATGGCCACGCAGTCATGGGTGAACAGGGAGTACAGGAGAGGGCTGAGAACGCACCCTTGTGGGGCCCCAGTGTTGAGGATGAGTGGGGTGGAGATGTTTCCTACCCTCACCACCTGGGGGTGGCCCGTCAGAAAGATCAGGACCCAGTTGCACAGGGCGGGGTCAAGACCCAGGGTCTCGAGCTTAATGATGAGTTTGGAGGATACTATGGTGTTGAATGCTGACCTGTAATTGATGAACAGCATTCTTACATACAGTGGGGAGAACAAGTATTTGATACACTGCCGATTTTGCAGGTTTTCCTACTTGCAAAGCATGTAGAGGTCTGTATTTTTTTTATCATCGGTACACTTCAACTGTGAGAGACAGAATCTAAAACAAAAATCCAGAAAATCACATTGTATGATTTTTAAGTAATTCATTTGAATTTTATTGCATGACATAAGTATTTGATACATCAGAAAAGCAGAACTTAATATTTGGTACAGAAACCTTTGTTTGCAATTACAGAGATCATACGCTTCCTGTAGTTCTTGACCAGGTTTGCACACACTGCAGCAGGGATTTTGGCCCACTCCTCCAGATCCTTCAGGTTTCGGGGCTGTCGCTGGGCAATATGGACTTTCAGCTCCCTCCAAAGATTTTCTATTGGGTTCAGGCCTGGAGACTGGCTAGGCCACTCCAGGACCTTGAGATGCTTCTTACGGAGCCACTCCTTAGTTGCCCTGGCTGTGTGGCTACACTGTTTGTATTCGGTCATGTTTCCGATCTTCTTGCCGTGACTAAAAGCAGTGGTTCGCGCGCATGCTGCCATCAATCCACGGTTTCTAGTAGGGGAAGGTTTTAATAGTGACCGTGGGTACAACATCACCGATGCACTTGCTCATAAACTCGCTCACTGAATCAGCGTGTACATCAATGATGTTGTCTGAGGCTATCCGAAACATATCCCAGTTCACGTGATCAAAGCAATCTTGAAGCATGGAATCAGATTGGTCGAACCAGCGTTGAACAGAACTGAGCACGGGCGTTTCCTGTCTATAGGATGGGAGCAACAAAATAGAGTCGTGGTCAGTTTTGCCGAAAGGAGGGCGAGGGAGGGCTTTGTTTAAAAATTTAGGGAGCCTTGTTTTCAGATTAATTAGCTTTGTTAAAACCTCTCTTGGGCTAGGGGGCAGTATCAGCCTGGATGACAAGAGTGCCCAAAGTAAACTGCCTGTTACTCAGGCCCAGAAGCTAGAATATGCATGTAATTGGTAGATTTAGATAGAAAACTCTAAAGTTTCTAAAACTGTTCAAATAAAGAACTCGGCAAAAACCCGAGGACAAAGCATCCTGAATATTTTTTTTTCAGCAGTCATTTTTAATATGAAGGGAAAACCTCCCAGATAGCAGTTCCTAGGGCTTCCACTAGATGTCAACAGTCTTTAGAAAGAGTTTTTCAGGCTTGATTTGGGAAAAATTAGCTAAAATGGGTAGTTTTTCTAAGTGGCTCCCATTTTGGCTGTAGTGTTTTCACACGCGTGGATGAGAGCGCCTACTTTGTTGTTTATCTCCGGTAATGACAAACGATTCTCCGTCTTATCATTTATTTACGTATTAGGGTACCTAAGGTTTGATCATAAACATTGTTTGACTTGTTTGGAGATGTTCATTGGTAACGTTTGGGATTCATTTTGTATGCATTTTGAAGGAGGGAAACCGGTGGATCATTGAATAAAGTGCGCCAGCTAAACTGAGTTTTTGGGGAAGAAAGAAGGACTTTATCGAACAAAAGGACCATTTGTGATGTAGGTGGGACCTTTTAGAGTGCCAACAGAAGAAGATCTTCAAAGGTAAGGCGTTTTCTTTTTTTTTTTGCTATTTCTGACCAGGGGGGGGGGGGGGTATACACGGCTGTGATTATAATCGAAGATAATTATTTTGGTACATAATGCGGTCGGCATTTGATTGTAAGGAATTCTATGTCAGGTGAACAAAAGGACTTGAGTTCCTGTAGGTTGCATGTTCGAGCCCAGTGCTAGACAGTTGTTTTACACTTTCCTAAACCTCAAACCTTACATTAACCATTCGTAATGAGTTCTTAAACTTAATATTTTAATCCTATCCAAACCTTAACCCTTAACCTTCTAACCCTTAAACCTTCTAGGAGAAGTCAACCCAGGATGTCAAAAACCTTCAATGCTGCTGAAATTGTTTGGTACCCTTTCCCAGATCTGTGTCTCTCATGGCTTTGTTTTTGCTCTGATATGCACTGTCGACTGTAGGACCTTATATAGACAATTGTGTGCCTTTCCAAATCATATCCAATCAATTGAATTTAACACAGGTGGACTCAAATCAAGTTGTAGAAACATCTCAAGGATGATCAATGCAAACAGGATGCACCTGAGCTCAATTTCAAGTCTCATAGCAAAGGGTCTGAATACCTACGTAAAAAAGGTATCGGTTTTTTATTTGTAATAGTTTTTGCTTTGTGATTATGGGGTTGTGTGTAGATTGATGAGAAAAACATTTATTTAATCCATTTTACAATAAGGCTGTAACGTAACAAAAAGATGAAAAATATCATATTTACGTAAGTATTTTAGACCCTTTACTCAGTACTTTGTTGAAGCGTCTTTGGGAGCGATTACAGCCTCAAGTCTTCTTGGGTATGACGCTACCAGCTTACCACACCTGTATTTGGAGAGTTTCTCCCATTCTTCTCTGCAGGTCTTCTCAAGCTCAGTCAGGTTGAATGGGGAGTGTTTCAGTACAGATATTTTTCAGGTCTCTCCAGAGATGTTAGATCGGGTTCAAGTCCGGGCTCTGGTTGGGCCACTCAAGTACATTCAGAGACTTGTCCCGAAGCATTGTCTTGGCTGTGTGCTTAGGGTCATTATCCTGTTGGAAGATGAACATTCGCCCCAGTCTGAGATCCTGAGCTCTCTGGAGCAAGTTTTCATAAAGGATCTCTCTGTACTTTGCTCCGTTCATCTTTTCCTCAAGCCTGACTAGTCTCGTAGTCCCTGCTGCTGAAAAACATCCCCAGAGCATGATGCTCCCACCAACATGCTTCAGCGTAGGGATGGTGCCAGGTTTCCTCCAGACGTGACACTCAGCATTCAGGCCTAGTGCTGCAAAGATGGTTGGGTTTCTGGAAGGTTCTCCCATCTCCACAGAGGAACTCTGGAGCTCTGTCAGAGTGACCATCGGGTTCTTGATCACCTCCCTGACCAAGGTCCTTCTACCCCAATTGATCTGTTTGGCCGGGCGGCCGGCTCTAGGAAGAGTCTTTGTGGATCCAAACTTCTTCCATTTAAGAATGATGGAGGCCACTGTGTTCTTGTGGACCTTCAATGCTGCAGAAATGTTTTGGTACCCTTCCCCAGATCTGTGCCTCCACACAATCCTGTCACTGAGCTCTACGGACAATTACTTCGACCTCAGCTTGGTTTTTGCTCTGACATGCACTGTCAACCATATACAGACAGGTGTGTGCCTTTCCAAATCATGTCCAATCAATTGAATTTACCACAGGTAGACTCAACTCCAAGTAGTAGAAACATCAAGTATAATTACTGGAAACAGGATGCAGCTGAGCTCAATTTCGAGTCTCATAGCAAAAGGTCTGAATACTTTTGTAAATAAGGTATGTTTTTAGTTTTATAAATTTAACAAAAACAAATAAATAATTTAATCCATTTTAGAATAAGGCTGTAACGTAACAAAATGTGGAAAAATCGTGGGGTCTGAATACTTTCCAAATGCACTGTAAATCACACTGTGATAAAATGTACAATTTAACTATGTGAATGATTGGATTAAACCTCATAAGTCTGTTATTTTAAAAGCACAAGAACAATGATTTTTTTCAATATGATTATTCAATTTGTTTTGAATTAATCTGACCTTAGCTGTCTTTTATTCATTTTCCTGATAAAAATGATGAAGTGCTAGGGCTGTGCCATTGGGATATGTAAATCTATATGCAGACGTACATACTCACATGTACACACGAGCGTGTACACACACATACAAATACATACTACAGTATTCATGGCGTGATACTTCCCAGTAGATAAGATGACGGATGAAACCCATTATGGAGATGACCCAGTGCAAGATACAAAGAAACATACAGTATAACACTACAGATGATATGGATGACCTAGAGTAGCTCTCACCACCAACACAGTGAGACACGTGGGGAAAGAAGCAGTGTTTCAAGGTGATTGTTGATGCACAGAATAAATGACAGACTCATGATTAGAGCTGTTATGGTGACCTTATTACCGCCACACTGATGGTCAAGAGTCATGAAGGCAGTAATTCCACATGACCATTTAGTCATGGTAATTAGGCTTCTCCAAGCTCTGATGCTGCTGATGGTCATTAGTAGCCTACCAAACTTGCTAACTGCCTGGAGCTCAGCACTCTATTTTCCCTCTAATCACTCTGAAATCAATGCAAATGTAAACAAAAATGTAATCAAACACTTGCGCAACATTACTATAGGCTATGCAATTGCGTGAAAAAACAGTGATGGCCTCTTAAAAAGAGGAGGATCCCATCAACGTTCTATAAGTTAGGCCTACTATATTTATTTCTCAACTTTCCCAATATTAAGTATGTTGCTTGTCTTTACAACAGGAGTTTAGCCTACCTGGCTGGCATGAAAATGAACCATGGGAAATGCATCCTCCATTCGCTTTTGAAGTATTTTTTCCCTTCCCCTGTTTCGAGACAGGTGCATGATAATGGTCCATTCTAAATGAAAACAAAAATTTCACACATATATTGTTTAGTATATGTAAAGACAAGATTAAATCAAGAATAGTCTGATGGATGACAATATTAGCTTGTCACTTGTGAATTATATATGATCAATGGCAAGAAACAATGCTTGTTATTATTATTATTATTTCTCTAAATCAGAGTCGCACACCTAATGTAGCCTAGCCCATAGGCCTATATGTTTTGATAAGATCTGTATCACAACTAAAGTGGCCAAAACTTTACTAAAAATAAGCACTTTAATCTGCTTTACAAGGGGTGTAGAGCCTAACTGGCATACATAAGCACTGCGTGAGTTTCAAGTTTGGGAAATAATATTTTCTCCATTAAAATGCACCGTTAAAATATAAGCATTACATGAATCATCGCATTTGTGGCCACTTCTGATAAATGTGTTTTCCGCTAATTGAACATTCACGCAAATAGCCTACTGTGCGCAATGCATCGCATATATTGTGAAGAAATAGCCTAATAGTTTATCAACATTTTAAGCTAAACATTGCGATCTGTTGTATCAGCCTAATTGCGTGGAAAGGTTTTTTGATGATAGTGGTTGTATTAATTTGGGATCTATCGAATCCCACAACTGTCCCAGACTGTTTGGAATATGGGTTTCTTGCACAGAATAGGTCAACATTTGTACTATGCGGGATAGTAGATTGACATAGGCTAGTGCTTTTGCTGTCCGTTAGGCCTACTCATCTTGTTGGCTGACAAAAAGTAAATGTGGACAGTTCTTCCAATATCTTCAATATGCACCTTGGACTTTGATAAGGACGGGCGCAGTTGCGTCCCCGAAGTGTCTGTCTTCACTTGTAGCCTATGAGAAAGACCCGATCACGTGATGGAGAGCCATCTGAGTGAGAGGTGCTTCGCAGCACTCAGGGAGAAGGGAATTATAGTTATTATATTTAGCCCAAGGGCACAATGACCACTGGCCGCAAAAGGCATGGATTTTTTTTAGCGAGCATTACGGACGGGAAATTCGAGGCATTATCAAGGGTTTGTCAAACTGTGAATGAAAGACTGATGAAGTGTGTATAGCCTGTGTAAAAAAACAAAGCAGAGCTCATGCTTTTCAACCAAATTGTTCAAATCCTCATTAGAGTTGCATCATGCAGCCTTAAAACTTCTTATGGCTGCAATCCCGTTAACGGGATCGATATGACAACAGCCAGTGAAAGTGCAGGGCGCCAAATTCAAACAGATCTCATAATTAAAATTCCTCAAACATACATGTATCTTATACCATTTTAAAGGTAATCTTGTTGTTAATCCCACAAGTGTCTGATTTCAAATAGGCTTTTCAGCGAAAGCACCACAAACGATTAAGTTAGGTCACCGCAAAATCACAGACAAACACAGTCATCACAGCAAATCTTGTCTGCTAAATGAACTAGTGTAGCCCACAGCCATATGGCATAGCCAGATCAGGACAGCTTAGAGTATGCTATTCTTTTCTTCTGAAATAGACTACCTTTTCTTCATGTCATGTTTTTTTTTTAGACATGTCTAAAATAAATAATGGATTTATTGTGAAGGTGTAGCCTCTATTACATGAACTTATTGAGATGCTAAATGTGTTTATGTTCATTTACGGTCAATTACCGTGAGACCAAGAGTTTTTTGCATGACAATCACCTGCTGATGAGATTTCGTGACAGACACAGCCCTACTCATGTCCACATACCATATCAATCATCCATCATACCCTGGGAATGGTTTGGTTGATCTATGAGTGCACACACACACATACACATACATGCAAACACACACACACACACACACACAGGAATAAACGCATGGGAACACACACACAGGAACACATACACACAATTGCGTCCTGTTGCGTAGATGAACAAGTTTCTGTCTGAGCTGATTTGTATTCTGCGATCAGGGTCTACAGCAGGCTCAGTCACGTTTCCGCAAGTCACTTAACTTTTCAATTTATTCCCCGCCAGGCGGAAAAGAGGAGCCATCTACACCAGGTTTGTGTTTGCTCTAAAACTAATATCCATAAACTATAGTGTCACGTCACAAATCTTTTGGGCAGGTATAGATGCAGGCTGATTCGTCTGTCTCTCTCTCTGTCTCTCTTTCCCTCTGTCTGTGTGTGGTGTGTGTGTCTGTGTGTGTGAGAGAGATATGCATTTGTTTCTGTGGTGTATATATTTCTTTCCTAATTGTGTTTTTACTGAATCCCATGTCTGCACATATAGAGTGCCAATGTGAAACCTCCTTTAAACAGCTTAATGTTAAATTGAGAGACTGTGTTGGATCTGTAAATAGCAGCGAGGGCAAGGGCATTCTTGAAAATCTATTATTTTCCCCCATTCAAATATGGTACCATGACAACACCATACAGCCTTAGCAGTGTGAGAGCAGGTCAGATTTTGTGTAATGTGTTTTTGATGGCGGTACATACGCTGCTGGTGGATATGTGCGTGTGTCTGTGTGTGTGTGTGTGTGTGTGCTGCTGGTGGATATATAGCCTGTTAACTGCTCTATCTACCAACTAACACTGCTAACATATGACAACACGCAGAGACGGAGAAAGAGAGAGGGGTAGGAATAGAAGACAGAGAAACGGAAAGCAGGTGGCTGCTGTGAATTAAATCGAGGATAGAGGGAGGAAAAGAGAGGAGAGAGGTGGCTGCTGTGAGTCAAATCAAGATGAATGCTCTCTCCCTGTTACAGAAAACAAGCGTATCTCAGAATGTGACAACATCAGTGAATCTGTCGTCTGGTGGAGGGAAAAAAACTGAACGTTGGCTAAAAGCTGAAATCTACTGAGGACTCACATTATTAGTAGCTTCCAGGTATCAGCCGAGCTAATCCACGCATAATGCTGCCGTTTACCCGTTTAGAACTGTTGTAACAGGCCAATTAGGATCCAGAAATGTTGTTATATTTGAATCTAAGAACTAAAAAATAAAATCTCATAACCCAATAACAATTTTTATTCCCACTTTTTCAAATCTCAAACAAGGTTTCATTGGGAATGCAGACAAATCGTTTTTATCAAAAGCAATCACCTTTGCATGTGAAAACACAGAATCCTACTCATTACTCCATGTGCTTAACCTATGTCACTTTTGTTTTGAACCGACTTCGCTGTCGGCTAGAACAGGGCACCTGGCTCACACTCGTGCGGCAGCCCGGTTCCAAAATGAATGCAATCACTTTTCACCTGGTGCAAGGTCTGCCCACCCTCAGACAGGTTTTTTTGATGGACGATACATTGGAGATAATATACTTTACGACAACAACTAGAAATAATAGAACAACATGAAACATCTAAGAAGCCATGCCTGGTATTCATAGCAGATATTGAAAAGGCCTTTGATAAAGTAAGACTGGATTTTATATAGAAATGGCTGGATTTTTTTTATGTTTTTGGTAAGTCTTTCAATGGGTAAAAGTAATATATAGCAACCCCAGGTGTAAAATAGTAAATAGCGGCTACTTCTCAATGAATTGTGAACTTTCAATAGGATTTAAATAAAGGTGTCCGCTGTCACCATATTTATTCGTTATTGCCATCAAAATGATAGCTATTCAAATCAGATCAAATCAAATCCAAGGATTAAAAACAAAGGTGTACATGTGTGTAGATGACTGAAGTTTTATATTAAGTCCACAAGCTAGATCCCTGCAATGTTTCATTGAAGATCTAGATAACTTGTGTGGCCTCTCTGAGCAAAAACCTCATTATGATAAATGTACCATGATACGTATTGGATCTTTAAAAAAAGAACTTTTACATTGCCCCGCAGTTTACCTATAAAATGGGCTGACGGTGAAGTAGACATACTTGGTATTCATATCACAAAATATATAAATGAGCTCTCCACTATTCATTTCAATAGAACACGAATACAAATAGACATGATCCTGAAACTACAGAGGCAACTATCTTTCTATTTATGTAAAAATGACCATGATTAAGTCCTTAGTAATATCTCACTTCACTCACTTATGGCGCTGCCTACTCCTGATTCGTTTTTCAAATCATATTAGCAAAAAATTATTTGCTTTATCTGGGATGCTAAATCAGGCAAGATAAAGCACGCCTATCTATATAATAAATATGAACTGGGTGGGTTGAGATTATTAAATATAAAATCACTAAACCTCTCTCTAAAGCTTCACTGACAAAATGTTTTACTTGAACCCAAAATGGTTCTCAAGTCGATGAATAAGAAAAGCTCATTCATTGTTTAAAAATTGTATTTTTGCCTTTGTGCATATTGCCATGTCTCATTTTCAATTATTTGAAAAGTGCCATCCTTTTTGTCACCAAAGCCCTATATACTACCCACCACTGCGACCTGTATGCTCTCTTTGGCTGGCCCTCGCTACATATTCGTTACCAAACCCACTGGCTCCAGGTCATCTAAGTCTTTGCTCGGAAAAGCCCTGCCTTCTCAGCTCACTGGTCACCATAGCAACACCCACCCATAGCACGCGCTCCAGCAGGTATATTGCACAGGTCATCCCGAAAGCCAACACTTCCTTTGGCTGCCTTTCCTTCCAGTTCTCTGTTGCCAATGACTGGAACGAATTGCAAAAATCTCTGAAGCTTAAGTCTTATATCTCCCTCTCTAACTTTAAGCATCATCTGTCAGAGCAGCTTACCGATCACTGTACCTGTACACAGCCAATCTGTATTGTTATTTATCCTCTTGCTCTTTTGCACCCCAGTATCTCTACTTTCACATCATCATCTGCACATCTATCACTCCTGTGTTAATGCTAAATTATAATTATTTCTCCTCTAATGGCCTATTTATTGCCTTACCTCCATACTCTTCTACATTTGCACACACTATACATATATTTTTCTATTGTTTTATTGACTGTACGTTTGTTTATGTGTAACTCTGTGTTGTTGTTTTTGTCGCACTGCTTTGCTTTATCTTGGCCAGGTCGCAGTTGTAAATGAGAACTTGTTCTCAACTGGCCTACCTGGTTAAATAAAGGGGGAAAAAATATATATAAAATGCAAGATTAGCACCAATTGATTACAGCATTACCCCAAAAATGGAGGAGGTCCATCTCCCAACAAACCCTAGAAATTGGAGACCTGGTCAGTCTCAAATGACTGCCTCGCCTGGTTCACCAACTACTGTCACTCTTTACTAATATACTAACTCTTACTAAAAGTATTTATCTTTAACTCGCAATTTGTGGACTCTATTAATTAGATAGATTCAATATGTATGTTAAACATCACAGCATAGTTTTAAGTATTGCGCGTAGAAACCTGAAGTGGGTGGCCAGCAGAGATAGGTGAGATGGGTTGAGGGAAACTGAAGGTTGGGATGTGGAACTGGAGACAAATGGGTGTGGAGTTGCTGGGCAGGGGATTGATTCAAGTAAAAAAGATTGAAGTAAAAAATACAGTCAAAATAAACAAACAAATGAAGTTTGAATGGAAATGCTGTTACATCCCATGCCTGTTTGCCTGCTGGTTGAGAGAATGCCAAGAGTGTGCAAAACTGTCAAGGCAAAGGGTGGCTACTTTGAAGAATCTAAAATCTAAAATATGTTTAGATTTGTTGAACACTTTTTGGTTACTACATGATTCCATGTGTTATTTCATAGTTTTGATGTCTTCACTATTATTCTATAATGTAGAAAATAGTAACAATAAAGTAAAACCCTGTAATAAGCAGGTGTGTCCAACGTTTTGGCTGGTATTGTATGTGTGGGGTAGAGAGATTAGGTCGTCATGTTAAACAATATTGCACAAAGAGTGAGTTCATGCAACTTTTTATATGACTTGTTTAGAACATGTTGACTTCAGAACTACTTTATTGGGTCTTGTGAAAATGAAATACAGAAATCTCATTTACCTAAGTATTCACATCCATGAGTAAATACATGTTAGAATCACCTTTGGCTCTGTCTTTTGGGGGTAAATCACCTGGATTGTACAATATTTGCACATCATTTAAAGAATTCTTCAAGCTCTGTCAAATAGGTTGTTGATCATTGTTAGACAGCCATTGGTAAATCTTGCCATAGCTTTTCAAGACAATTTAAGGCAAAACTGTAATCAGGCCACTCAGGAACATTCAATGTCGTCTTGGTAAGCAACTCCAGTGTAGATTTGGCCTTGTGTTTTAGATTATTGTCCTGCTAAAAGGTTAATTTCTCCCAGTGTCTGTTGGAAAGAAGACTGAATCAACATTTTCTCCAGGATTTTGCCTGTGTTTAGCGGTATTTTGTTTATTTAAAATATTGAAAGAATAATGACCAAATATTGTACAATCCAGGTGGACTAAGCTCTTAGAGACTAACCCAAAAAGTCACACAGCTGTAATTGCTGCCAACTGTGTTTTTAACATGCATTGTCTCAGGGAGTTAGTTACCAAAGATATATCACGGTTTTATTTTTCAGATTTTTTTTTGTAAACGTTAGAAACGTTTCTTTTATTTTGACAGAGTATTTTGTGTAAATCGTTGACCAAAAATTAGAATTAAATCCATTTTAATCACACTTTGTAAGAGAACTAAATGTAGAATAAATCTAGGGGTGTGAATACTTTCTGAAGGAACTGTACATTACTCTAGTGTCCACACATCATGACTTGTGTCTTTGTTGGAGCGTAGGTCCATAAATACAGGAATTCTCCATGTTAAGTATGTTGTGTTGCTAGAGTTTAGGTGTGCCTTTGCGCTTTAGCGAACAAAGGAAAGGAGGGGTGCTCAACAACAATGACAAAAAATCATGAAGGGCTTACCAAGAAAAACTTCTGCCAGGACTAATGAGGTTAAAGGAGTTGGAGCACAAAACAAAAAAGGCGGAGATTGATTTATTTTTGCTGACTTTAATAAGGATAGGGGGTGCTGTTGTCACTATTTATGGAAATCGTGTAATTTTTGAAACGGCTTCCTACAAAATTCTTGATCGTACAATATGCATATTATTATTATTATTGGATAGAAAACAGTCTATAGTATCTATAGGCGTTGAAATTTTGTCTGTAAGTGGAACAGAACTCATTCTACAGCAATTTCCCTGACATGGAGTCAGATTTCACACATTTTGGCCCCTGTTCTGGAGTCAGTTTTAAGGCCACTGTTATTCCTATGAGTATACGGACACTGCTTACGTCTTCCCCTGGATGCCTTTACGTGATGACGATTTGAATGGTATCGATTGCCCAATCACAGCCAGTATAAATGAAAAAACCCTGTAGGTAGGAACTCTTTTCTTGGTGCGTCATGCGCGCGGAGGATACCGACCTACTGGTTTTCCAAGCATTAGTGTAGCCAGTTATATTTCTCCGGTCATATTTTTACTCGTTATAGGAGTTAAAAACATCATAAGGTAGTTAATTTAAAGCGTTTTATAGCAATTTATATCCGTTTAGTGCGATTTTGGGACATTTATTTCTGAGCCACTGTGAATCTCTGGGCACCGTTCCAGTTCATGCCGAACGCAATGTGCATTTCTGCATGGCAAGAGGACAGCTGTCGACCAAAAGACGATTAGACCCAAGAAAGGATTCTTTGACCAAGATTCTGATGGAAGAACAGCTCAAAGTAGGAACAATTTATTATGATAAATCGTGTTTCTGTCGAAAAATGTTAGTGGCTTAGGACGCCATTTTTTTTGACTTAGCTTCGCTTGGCGCAAACTGTATTGAAAAGTAAGGATAATTTAAAAAATGTAATTCCGCGATTGTATTAAGAATTAAATTGTCTATCAATCGCTGTCCACCCTATATTTTTTAGTCACGTTTATGAGTATTTATGTATACGACTAGATCACTGTCTAATATGGCGCACAAACATTTTCTGACCAGCTGGGCTACTTTTCTCATTGTCTAACCATGATTTTGGTGGCTAAATATAAACATTTTCGAACAAACTGTATATGTATGTTGTAATGTGATGTTACAGGAGTGTCATCTGAAGAATTCTGAGAAGGTTAGTGAAAAAATTAATATATTTTGGCGATGTTTACGTTATCGCTCTCTTTGGCTAGAATCAATGCTGGGGTAATGTTTGCACATGTGCTATGCTAATATAACGATTTATTGTGTTTTCGCTGTAAGACACTTAGAAAATCTGAAATATTGTCTTTATTCACAGGATCGGTGTCTTTCGATTAGTGTATGCTGTGTATTTTTACGAAATGTTTGATGATTAGTAGTTAGGTAAACACGTTGCTCATTGTAATTATTCTAGTCCATTTGTGACGGTGGGTGCAATTGTAAACTATGACATCTACCTGAAATATGCACATTTTTCTAACAAAACCTATCCTATACCATAAATATGTTATCAGACTGTCATCTGAGGAGGTTTTTTCTTGGTTGGTGGCTATCAATATCTTAGTTTAGCCGAATTGGTGATAGCTACTGGTGTTGGTGGACAAAGAAAAGATGGTGGATTATGCTAATGTGTTTAGCTAATAGATTTACATCTTTACATATTGTGTCTTCCCTGTAAAACATTGAAAAAAATCGGACATGTTGGCTGGATTCACAAGATCTGTGTCTTTCATTAGCTGTATTGGACTTTAACCTGTCTAGGATGAGCGTGCCGCTAGCGGCACCCCCCCCCCCCCCCCCCCCCCCCACTGAAAAACCAGTGCCGCGAAATTCAAAAAAAATATATTTTTTAAATATTTAACTTTCACACATTAAAGTCCAATACAGCTAATGAAAGACACAGATCTTGTGAATCCAGTCAACATGTCCGATTTTTAAAATGTTTTACAGGGAAGACACAATATGTAAAGATGTACATCTATTACCTAAAAACACATTAGCATAATCCACCATCTTTTATTTGTCCACCAACACCAGTAGCTATCACCAATTCGGCTAAACTAAGATATTTATAGCCCCTAACCAACAAAAATACTCATCAGATGACAGTCTGATAACATATTTATGGTATGGGATAGGTTTTGTTAGAAAAAAGTGCATATTTCAGGTAGATGGCATAGGTTACAATTGCACCCACCGTCACAAATGGACTAGAATAATTACAATGAGCAACGTGTTTACCTAACTACTAATCATCAAACATTTCGTAAAAATACACAGCATACACTAATCGAAAGACACAGATCCTGTGAATACAGACAATATTTCAGATTTTCTAAGTGTCTTACAGCGAAAACACAATAAATCGTTATATTAGCATAGCACATAGCACATAGCAGCCCAGCATTGATTCTAGCCAAAGTGAGCGATAAAAGTCAACATCGCCAAAATATATTAATTTTTTCACTAACCTTCTCAGAATTCTTCCGATGACACTCCTGTAACATCATATTACACAATCCATATAGAGTTTGATCGAAAATGTTTATATTTAGCCACCAAAATCATGGTTAGACAATGTGAAATGTAGCTCAGCTGGTCAGAAAATGTCCTTGCGCCACTTAGACAGTGATCTACTCTTATACATAAATACTCATAAACGTGACTAAAAAAATATAGGGTGGACAGGGATTGATAGACAATTTAATTCTTAATACAATTGCGGAATTACATTTTTTAAATTATCCTTACTTTTCAATACAGTTTGCGCCAAGCGAAGCTACGTCAAAAAACATGGCGTCCTAAGCCACTAACATTTTTCGACAGAAACACGATTTATCATAATAAAAATGTCCTACTTTGAGCTGTTCTTCCATCAGTATCTTGGGCAAAGGATCCTTTCTTGGGAGTAATCGTCTTTTGGTGGAAAGCTGTCCTCTTGCCATGTGGAAATGCCAACTGCGTTCGGGATGAACTGAAAAGCGTGCCCAGCTATTCACAGCGTTTCAAAAATAAATGTCCCAAAATCGCACTAAACGGATATAAATTGCTATAAAACGCTTTAAATTAACTACCTTATGATGTTTTTAACTCCTATAACGAGTAAAAAGATGACCGGAGAAATATAACAGGCTAAACTAACGCTTGGAACAGGAGCGGGTCGGTGTCCTCCACGCGCGTTACGCACCAAGAAAAGACTTGCTAGCTACAGGGTTTTTTAATTTATAGTGCCTGTGAACGCGCAATCGACCCCATTGAAATCGTCATCACGTAAAGGCATCCAGGGGAAGACGTAAGCAGTGTCCGTATAGTCATAGCAAAAACAGTGCCCTTTTAACTGACTCCAGAACAGTGGCCAAATTTCTGAAATCTGACTCCATGTCAGGGAAATTGCTGTAGAATGTGCTCTGTTCCACTTAGAGACAAAATTTCAACTCCTATAGAAACTATAGACTGTTTTCTATCCAATAATAATAATAATATGCATATTGTACGATCAAGGATTTTGTGGGAAGCCGTTTCAAAAATTACACGATTAGCATAAATAGTCTCAACAGCGCCCCCATCCTCAACAGGTTAATGTGTGAAAGTTAAATATTTAAAAAAAACATTTTTTTTTTGAATTTCGCGGCTCTGCCTTTTCAGGGGGGGTGGGGGGGGGGGGTGTGCCGCTAGCGGCACCCCGGGGCTAGACAGGTTAATCCATTGTCCAGAATACGAACAGGTGACTGACGTTTTTACTTTATGCTGATGTCTTCCTTAGAGGGACCTGACCATTGCTGTCCCTGTGCATTGCAGGCCACAAAAAAGGAACTGGAATTATTGGCCAGACTGGTATACTGCAGCCTGGGCTGGGTGAGATAGATGCCTCAAAACCTTGACCAACACTAACTTTACTAATACAGACTACCCCATATCTATCATCATGATCCTCATACCATGTTATTGTTGACAATACCATGCAGTGTTGAATACACCACAGAGAACTATAACTAAAATGTATAACATAAAAATCCATCAATCTACACACAATACCCCATAATAACAAAGTAAACACAGATTTTTAGAATGTATTGCTGATTAACAGATATCGCATTCACATAAGTATTCAAACCCTTTACTCAGTACCTTGTTGAAGCACCTTTGGCAGAACTTACAACCTCGAGTCTTCTTGGGTATGACGGTACAAGCTTGGCACACCTGTATTTGGGGAGTTTCTCCCATTCCTATCAAGCTCTGTCAGGATGGATGGGGAGCATTGCTGCACAGCTATTTTTAGGTCTCTCCAGATATGTTCGATAAGGTTCAAGTCCTGACTCATACTCAAGGTCAATCAGAGACTTGTCCCGAAGCCACTCCTGCGTTTTCTTGGCTGTGTGCTAAGGGTCATTGTCCTGTTGGAAGGTAAACCTTCATCCGAGTCTGAGGTCCTGAGCACTCTGGAGCAGGTTTTCATCAAGGATCTCTCTCTGTACTTTGCTCCGTTAATCTTTGCCTCGATCCGGACTAGTCTCCCAGTCCCTTCCGCTGAAAAACACCCCCGCAGCATGAGGTTTCCACGACCATGCTTCATTGTTGGGATGTTGCAAGGTTTCCTCCAGATGTGACACTTGGCATTCAAGCCAAATAATTTAATCTTGGTTTCATCAGACCAGAGAATATTGTTTCTCATGGTCTGAGAGTCCTTAGATGCCCTTTGGCAAACTACAACCGGGCTGTCATGTGCCTTTTACTGAGGTGTGGCATTCATCTGGCCACTCTACCGTAAATGCCTGATTGGTGGAGTGCTGCAGAGATGGTTGTTCTTCAGGAAGCCCCTTCTCCCCCGATTGCTCAGTTTGGCTGGGTGGCCAGCTCTAGGAAGAGTCTTGGTGGTTCCAAACTTCTTCCATTTAAGAACGATAGAGGCCAATGTGTTCTAGGGGATCTTCAATGCTGCATTCATTTTTTGGTACCCTTCCCCAGATGTGTCTCGATACAATCCTGTCTCAGAGCTCTACGGATAATTCCTTCGACCTCACGGCTTTGTTTTTGTTCTGACATGCACTGTCAACTGTGGGACCTTATATAGACAGAGGTGTGCCTTTCTAAATCATGTCCAATCAATTGAATTTACCACAGGTGGACTCCAGTCAAGTTGTAGAAACATCTCAAGGATGATCAATGGAAACAGGATGCACCTGAGCTCAATTTCGAGTCTCATGGCAAAGGGTCTGAATACTTATGTAAATAACGTATCGTTTTTTTATTTTAATAAATGTATACACATTTCTAAAAACCTGTTTTCACTTTTTCATTATGGGTTATTGTGTGTAGATTGTTGAGGATTTAATTTAATTGAATCTATTTTAGAATAAGGCTGTAACATAACAAAATGTGAAAAAGTCAAGGGATCTGAATCCTATCCCAAGGCACTATAGATAATGTATTTAAGCAGTAAGGCCTGAGATGGTGTAGTATATGGCTAATAGCCATGGTATATTAGCCATACCATGGTATAAGGACTGTTCTTACGCATTACGCAACTCAGACTGCCTGGGTACAGCATTTAGCCGTGTCATATTGGGCAAATATGTACCACAAACCCCTGACGTGCGTTATTGCTATTATAAACTGTTACCAACATAATTAGAGCAATACAAATAAATGTTTTGTTATACCTTTGGTATACGGTCTGATTTAAGATTTAAGTGCCTTTGATCAGGGGATGGTAGTAGGCACTAGGCACAGTGTATCAAGAACTGCAACGCTGCTCGGTTTTTCATGCTCAACATTTTCCCATTTGCATCAAGAATGGTCCACCACCCAAAGGACATCCAGCCAACTTTACACAGCTGTGGGACAAATTGGAGTCAACATGGGCCAGCATCCCTGTAGAACACTTTTGACACCTTGCAGAGTCAAATGACCCGACGAATTGAAGCTGTTCTAAGGGCTGAAGGGGGTGCAACGTAATACTAGGAAGGTGTTCATAATGTCTGAACACTCAGTTTATATACTGTATATAGTGTACAAAACAGTGGCTGGAACCAGTTAAGGGAACAGAACCAAAAAGTGTAAAATAATGACATTTTTTTGTGGAACTGAACCAGAACCAAAAACGAAAGTGATCTATACTGTTCTGGAAAGGAACCAATGTTTTTTTTACTATTTTCACAAGTATGTGGTAAAACTTCACAACTCTTAGTACAAAACTCAAACCAGATCATAAAAAATTATGTTTTTGTTGTACAACACACAAAATCAGCTTTTTAACTTTTTCACCAAACCTAATCAGTGTTTCATCTGGAAATACCTTTCATATAAAGTTTTTGCCTTTCGCAATGCTAACACTACTTTTTATATGATTCTCTTATTTGTTTTAACTTCTTACATTTGACCATCACTTAATCCGAATGCACTTAATGATTAATCACTGTAACGGTCCTGACCTGTTTTATGTTGTTTTTTATGTGTTTATGGTCAGGGCATGTGTTTTGGGTGGGCAGTCTATGTTAACTGTTTCTATGTTGGTTTTGGGTTGCCTGGTATGGCTCTTGATTAGAGGCAGGTGGTTTGCGTTTTCCTCTAAATAAGAGTCATATTTAGGTAGTGCGTTCTCACTGTTTGTTTGTGGGTGATTGTCTCCTGTGTCGTGTCGATGTATGTACCATACGGGACTGTTTGGCTGTTCGTTTTCGTTTCGATGTCGTCTGTTTCCTGTCCGTGAGTTTACGTGTAGTTATGTAAGTTTATGTTCAGGTTTCGTCAACGTCGTTTTCTTGTTTTGTAAATTTGAAAGTGTTTTGTGTTTCGTGTTGCCATCGTCGTATTTATAATAAAGATGGCTTATTTCTCTGAAGCTGCATTTTGGTCTGATGATCCTTCTCTCCTCTCCTCGTCTGAGGATGAGGAGAGCGACAGCCGTTACAATCACTTAACCATTTGGCAAACCTATAAACTTTAAACCTGCTTTGTCTACTATATATGGATTTTGAGAACTAAATAAATAATAATAAAATGTGTTTCTAAAGTAAAAACATCTCAATTACATGTATGATACATGACAACCATACATGATGACTACTTGCTATTGCTAATTGATCTCACATAGTGTTAACCAAAATTGGTCACCAGATAAAAGGGTGTGTGTGAACACTTGCAATTTCTTTCAACATGGAGCAGGATATACAGCAAAGGAGGTGAAGAAATCAAAGAGCTTATGAACAATTGGCCCGTCAGAGAGGTGAGCATGGGCCCCATCAAAGATGTGGACATCACAGGGTGTCATAGTTTCAGCTGTCACAAGGGTTTTCTGTTACCAATTAGGATTTATTTTTAGAGAGGTGTGTTTCCTGTCACCCTTTGCAGAAGCTTGATTTCGTTGCCATGTGTGGTTGTCTCCTGAGTGAGTTATTCAATCATAGTGTTTGTTGTTTTCCCAAGTTTTGCTTTGCATCTACTGTTGAACGTTTTCCCAGCAAAGTTATGTTTATCCTAACCACTGGTTCCTCGTCTGGTTCTCTTCCCTGCTCCTGGGTCATACCTCATCATGTCACAACAAGCTTCTGCCTCCAACATGGACCCATCAGAGATCGACCAGATCAAAATCATTATAACCCACCAAGGAGCACTGATGGGGAGCAAGAACAACTCTCCCAAATATCAGAGACTCTCCAGGCACTTACCGACTCCCTCCAACCACTGCAAACCCCCAACCTAGTAGGAGCCATTGCCCAAGTTTCAGTGCCTAGTACTCCAGTCATCAACGGAGATCCCCCAGAGAACCTGCACCACATTCTTAATACACACGGGAAACTGATGAAAGTGAAAAACCAAGCAACTTGCTGTTCTTGACCCACTCAAATAGGTGTTCCTGGCACTTAAATACAGTATGTTGTCTTGCCCTCTGAATGCACACATACACAATCCATGTGCCCCCTACCCCTTCTTTGGGGTAGGGGGCAGTATTTTCACGTCCGGATGAAAAGAGTGCCCAGAGTAAACGGCCTGCTACAAAGCCATAAAAGCTAGAATATGCATATTATTAGTAGATTGATAGAAGACACTCTGAAGTTTCTAAAACTGTTTGAATGATGTCTGTGAGTATAACATAACTCATATGGCAGGCAAGAACCTGAGAAAAAATCCAACCAGGAAGTGGGAAATCGGAGGTTGGTCGATTTTCAACTTAGCTCCTATAGAAGATACAGCGGGATATTGGTAATGTTCCACTTCCTAAGGCTTCCACTAGATGTCAACAGTCTTTAGAACCTTGTCTGATGCTTCTACTGTGAAGTGGGGAAGAAGGAGAAGGGAATGAGTAAGGTCTGCCATGCTATGACCATGAGCGGGGGCTCTGTTCCATCGTCTTTCTGAAGACAATGGAATTCTCCAGTTGGAACATTATTGAAGATTTATGTTAAAAACATCCTAAAGATTGATTTAATACATTGTTTGACATGTTTCTACTGACTGTTACGGAACTTTTTGACATTGTCTGCGCTTCGTGACTTTGGACTTGTTTAACAAATGCGCTAACAAAAGTAACTATTTGGACATAAATGATGGACATTACCGAACAATACAAACATTTATTGTGGAAGTGGGAATCCTGGGAGTGCATTCCGACAAAGATCAGCACAGGTAGGTGAAGATTTATAATGCTATTAATGACTTTTGTTGACTGCATAATATGGCGGATATATTTGTGTCTTGATTGGGCTCTGAGCGCCGACTCAGATTATTGCATGGTTTGCTTTTTCCGTAAAGCTTTTTGAAATCTGACACCGCGGTTGCATTAAGGAGAAGTGCATCTAAAATTCCATGCATAACACTTGTATCTTTTAGCAATGTTTATTATGAGTATTCCTGTAAATTGATGTGGCTCTCTGCAAAATCAAAAGATTACTACACAGAGGAATCGTATCACAGTGGACTTTGCAGAATATCCTTTGACCTTATCATGATCTAATGAGCGTTGTCTCTGTTCAGCCATCACTACCACTGCAGGCCAAAGTCTTAGTGGAACTGTTTAGACAGCAGCTCCCTGGCCAGCTTGCACAGCACTGTCATTTTCTTTGTCAGAATCTGCATTCAAAGAAAACACACAGATATCAATAGCTGAACAACTGAGTGTAACAATACCCAACATCTATAACATTGTGTGTGTGTGAGAGGGTGTTGATGAGAGGATGTGCTGTGCTGCTCACCTTCTGAGGAGAGCATCATCTGACAGATCTGCTGCAGGTCAGGGACTGTGACCACCACAGGTGTGAACAGGGTTTTGACTGATTCCGGCAGCTGAGTGCGCCCAGCATAGCCAGTGTTTATAGTGATGAACACAAAGGAGACAAACATAGGAAGTTACTACAGGAGGTACATGAATAATACATTTATGTGGACTATAATTAAAGTTATAGCCATAACTGCAACAGGGACAGTAATGATAAGAGCCTACCTGGTGTGCTGGTGCATCTTCTTGGAGTAGTTCTTCAGTGCCTACTTCTCTACCATTTTCACTTTCTGGAAGAAGTCCACCTTCCAGGTCCACAACACCCGGTTCCCAGCCAGCACCACTGTCCTCTGGTACAGCAGCATCCAGTCCACTGAGGGAGGAACCACACTGCTGGAATCATCTCCTTTATGATCCGTAACAAGCATCACCTTTCATACAACATAGGCTGTTGCTATTTCAATGACATCTTATATACACAGACATGACACCAGGGCCCCCGCCACTGTCTCCACGTTACTCCCAATGCCAAACCGCAGAGATGATATGTTGTCATTCATCTGGGCGTGCTACAATAACTTGATAATGTGATCCTGGACACAGGCAGGGTCGCCGCTACCCAGAATTACTTACGCACTTTCTTGTTTGTCCCGGTTGGGACATAATGCTGCAACAATCTTCTGCTACTGTTGTCTGTCTTGGACCCAGCTTGCACCCTGTCCCATGAGAGAGACCTCTCTCACCCACCTTCAATGCCTGTACTCACACATATGGTCTTTCTATAAACTAGGGTACCAGTGAGCATTTCTTGTACTGGCGATCTGTTTGGAGCTTTTATAAAATATGTTTTATTATTAATTGAGTCAATACATTATGATTCTGTAGAAAGGGGGAGGATGGATACATTCAATATAATTCACCAGTTGAGTCAAAACCTGTCATGCTTGGAGTCTTCATAGGTTTGGCAAACATTGACACGAAACACCTTTCTTTGATTACATTTATGATACTGTTATTATATAAACATTTAACAATTGTATTACACATTGACCTTGATCCTGTGTAATTCCTGGATATTGCTGTCAGATAATTTTTTTGTATGGAGAGCTCAGAAGTGTAGTGGAACCTAATATTTTGTATCTCCCTATGTTACAGTGTGAAAACAGTTTTCATGGGCACACATCCAAAATAATGTATGTGATTGTAAAATCCAATGCTTAAAACAGAAAGAATAACTTTAATACGATTAATAGAACAAAAACCCGATACCGTCGTTAACAGGGTTCTTCAATATTGACATTGATTTGATGCGTGTTGTGTAGTTGTTTAGCTATGTGGGGATTGTTCAACATCAGCTGATTCAACAAAGGATTTTCTGAATGACATACCAAGTGATAAAAAGCTGGTGTTTCATGCATGCTATTTAACAGCCAAAGTGCGGTAATTAATGTTGACGTTGGGGATTGTCTTGGTACGGCGGACCGCCAGATAAGGAGCATACGTCGTGGACAACATCAACTCAAGATTCCTGAGATATAATTATACGGTCCGCGTACATTTTGATTGTTTCTTTTCCGAGTTAAAACAGAGCAATTGGGAATGTGAAAAACGGGTTGATCGTTTTTTGAATAGAAATCGAAATACATTTTAAAATATGCTTGTTTTTTGTATATAAAACCAAACAACTTGACATTTAGATGTTCAAATGTGGGTGTGCTTGGTCAAGTGCACAGCCAACACTGTAACGAGTACACAGAGTCAGGAAGTGAGTGGTTTAATAAATAAAATAACCACGAGACCCAAACAATGCACCGACATGAAACACAGTCAATAACACCTGAGGAAAGAACCAAGGGAAGCAACAGATATAGGGAACATAATCAAGGAGGTGATGGAGTCCAGGTGAGTGTCATGAGGCGCAGGTACGCAAGACGATGGTGACAGGTGTGCGGGATAATCAGCAGCCTGATGACCTAGAGACCAGAGAGGGAGTATACGTGACAAACACTTCCTGTCCTTTAAAGTAAACGGTGACCCTTCAAACTCCCTTCTATGAATATAATATCTATTAATTAATTGATTAATAGCTGCCCCTACCGTGCATAATGTATGATTTCAGGGGCTGAGCTGGACCCAAGGTAAGAAATAATAAGTATCCAAAAACACCCCTAAGCTAGACTACCTGCTTTAATACAGCTAACTAACTAACCATAAATACAGCGGGTGATGCGCCCAGTTCTAACTAGGGTATTAGACAAAGTATTCCTACGGGTAATGTATGCCCATGGGTGACTTGGCACCCCCTTTTCCCACCATCAAACAAACAGTCAAACACCATCACCAACACTATACTCACAGGTGGGACAAAGTGACATGTAGTTGCAAACCACAAGAGCTCTACAGAGAGATTGCATGACAGAGAGATTGAGCACCAGAGAGAACAAGTGACAGGGTTTTTAAACCAAGGGAAAGGTGGTTGTGATAGGGTAATGGAAACAGGAGGAGGTGTGTCTAGTGATTGATGACTGATTAGTGACTGATTGGGGAATGATGATTGCCACCTGTGAGGGGAGAAGGAGAGAAAAGAAACACACAGGATACACACAGGATACCTGTATCGTAACACCTTGCTACGTAGCTAACCATTGGTAATTTTATTAAATAATGCTATACAGTCAGAACAACAGTATCTATCGCTAAAATAGAGAACTGGCCTAGCTATAGTTAGTCAGTGGTTGCACATCTAAGCAGCTGGAATGAAGCAAGCGTGTGAATAGTAAACATGTAAATGTGTCATTTCACTGTTTACAGCAAGTCTCCAGCTACCCAGACCTGTCTGATCAGCCACCATGGGTGTGCCCATAATCTAAATTGTACTTATTTTATTTAACCAGGCAAGTCCGTTAAGAACAAATTATTATTTACAATGACGGCCTACCCCGGCCTAACCTGGAATATGCTGGGCCAATTGTGCGCCGCCCTATGGCCGTATGTGATAGAGCCTATATTCAAACCAGGGCCTGTAGTGGCTTCTCTTGCACTGATATGCAGTGTCTTAAACCGCTGTGCCACTTGGGAGCCCTGAAGTTCAGCTTAGACCTGTGCAAATCTGAGCGTATAGCAATGGAATTAATCATCCAACCAATGGCTCAAGTGTCGTTCTGTAGGTCCACCACACACCCGAAGGGTTGTGGGGTCCTGTTCAGAAATAACCCCTCACCCCTACCACTACACTTGTGGAGATCTTAGGAAATTAGACAGGTGTAAGCAATAATGTGAAAATTCCACCAAGCCTATCAGAGGGTAAGGTGGAGCTCTCATCATGTCATCACACATAAATCCTGATCAGATATACACAAGTGTCTAGATTCTGGGCAATAGGCAGTAGGGGTTGTTTCTGGACAGGCCATGGGTATTATGGTAGCTCAGCCAGTCAGTCTGGCACTGTCAAAAATGTTTAATTTCATTTCCTTGATTCTTTGCATCCTCTCTCTTTGTCGCCATCTCAAAACCTATTAGATTAGAAAGTCCCTCCCCCTCTCACCTTCTTATCCAATGGGTTTTGAGAACAAGGCGAACGAGATTCTCCCCTAGTTTCCTCCATTCCTCATCTCACTCTCAAAGCACATTGGGGGAGAGAAGGTTCCTCCACACTGGCACTTACCAGGAAAGGCAAGGAGTGGAGGAAACAAGGACAGAGGAAGAAAGAATGTGATGCCTAGTTTTCACACACACACTGCTTGAAGAGTTTACTGATTATTTACAGATTTCATTATTTGTTATTGTTATTATTATTAAGGATTTTGTTGACAGAACCCATTGTATTATATTTTTGTATTATATTTTTAAATCAACTATAAAATGCTGTTGATCTTTTTCATTATTCTGGAAGGTTTAGCATTGCTATAAATGATAGAGAAGTTGACTAAAGCACAAACAGACCTGGCTACTAGCATGACAAAGAAGCATGCAGTGTACATGTGTAATGTGCGTTTTTAATGACATGTAGTTGTTTTGATGTTGCTAGGACAAATGGTCTCATTGTGCCTATCTAGACTCACGTAACCAAACAGTGCTGAGTCAAAATAACTTAATGCTGGGAATGTATTATAGCAGGTATTCCCCAGGGGTACGCCAAATAAAAACGTGAATCACATTTTTTCAACAACAAAATAAATCTATACTTTTCATAATTAGATTTTCCAATGGGTGAGGTTTGGGTTAGGTGTTTTTCTCACCTGAATAGCCTCGTTTTCACTGCCAAAAATAAAATTAAACCATCTAGTGTTCAGCGAAATAACCACTCAATGTCAAATACAGGTAGCCTTGTCAAATAATGAACATCCAATCACATTAACCGTTACTTTCTCACGGGAATTCCACTAACGGTCTGTATTTAGCCAAATTCAGAACGTGTCTCCTTCCTGAGCGGTATGACGGCTGCGTGGTCCCATGGTGTTTATACTTGCGTACTGTTGTTTGTACAGTTGAACGTGGTCCCTTCAGGTGTTTGGAAATTGCTCCCAAGTGTGAACCAGACTTCTGGAGACTACAATTGTTTTTCTGAGGTCTTGGTTGATTTCTTTTGATTTTCCCATGATGTCAAGCAAAGAGGCACTGAGTTTGAAGGTAGGCCTTGAAATACATTCACAGGTACACCTGCAATTGACTCAAATGATATCAATTAGCCTATCAGAAGCTTCTAAAGCCATGACATAATTTTCTGGAATTTTACAAGCTGTTTAAAGGCACAGTCAACTTAATGTATTTAAACTTTTGACCCACTGGAATAGATATACAGTGAATTATAAGTGAAATAATATGTCTGTAAACAATTGTTGGAAAAAGGACTTGTGTCATGCACAAAGTAGATGTCTTAACCGACTTGCCAAAACTATAGTTTGTTAACAAGAAATGTGTGGAGTGGTTGAAAAACGAGTTTTAATGATGCCAACCTAAGTGTATGTAAACTTCCGACTTCAACTGTATACAAAAAAATAAATTGAAAAAAGGTCAAATGAAACGCAGCTAATTTGGATTCTTTCCAGCATCAGTTTGAAGTGATTGTGTTACTGTAGCTGTGTTGTTGGCTAGTTCCTCTGAGCAGCAGTGTTCTGATGAGGGAGTACATGTTCTACGCCAGGCGAAATCGTGCCTCAATTGCTCATTGTTATGGATATATCCAAATAATGTCACTGGAAAAAAGCTTAAACAAATACAAATCCAGCTACTTTGCTGTTATTCTGGCTGCACTTTTTAACGTGACAGTAAGTAAGCCGTAGTTGGCTAGCTAGCAAGCAAGCAACAGTATGCCAGCCAGTATGGAACATTTAGAATGATGACTGGGCCACGTCCATAGATACAGAGCAAAAAGGCTGAACGACTGGGTCGCGTCCATAGATACAGAACAAAAAGACTGAATGGTTGGGTCGCGTCTCTAGCAACCCTAGATTTGTGGCGGAACGATAGCTTGCGGAAGGATGGTAGTATGAATAAATTAATGAAAATATAGTTTTTAATGCAAATATGTCAATCATTATTTAAATATGTTGGTAACCCGTGGGTAAAAGTAATAATGCAGTCAACGCCGCTGTTTGGAGGATGTATTGGCACAGTTTGCCGGCTCTCAACTTTGTCTCAGGCCTAACAACACCCGTGCCAATATACAGTGGTTCTTCCTTTAAAAATTGCACGCCTTGCGGGCTGCCGCAGAATTCTATGGCACGTTATTTAATTGTCAGCCATTGTTACCATTAATGCTAGTTAGTGCTAGTTTGACCACCAGAGGGCATCTTCGAGAATCATTTGATATCCTTCAATTTTGGCTGTACTAGAGAATGTATAACTTTTTTTGCAAGAACATACTATATGGCATTGATCTTAAGAAATGATTCTTAATAAATTTGATTAAAATTATGGTGTTTCTATTCCAAGAAAAACAAAACCCTCAGGGTTTCCGTTAGGATGGTTTAGAAAATATGGCGCTGTACAACGTGACAGTCGGAAGTAGGCTACAGTACTAAATGTATAAAATACCCAAACGGAGATTCTGTGAAAATAAACATCTCATTGATTTATTAAGACCAGTCCCCATGCTTGTCTCAGAGCAGCGCGAAATGGTGCTGAAATAGTTGACCACAGCGGGTAGGCTATTGCTTCAAATCCTATTGCTTCTAACTTCAATATGCTTTTTAAATAAATAAGACCTACACCACTTTTAACAGCACATTACTTAACACTGGTGAGACTCATGTTGCCTACGGTAGGCCTACAGCATAAATCGTTTTTTTCAATGACATGACTCTCAGACAATAATTAGATTTAGAGGATTGCAGGATTGTAAATTAATATGTAAGGGGCATTTTTCATTATGTCAAATCTGATCTGTGAGAATATCTAAGGGGCTTCTATATAATTCTAAAGTAATAATTGTGATCCGCCCTACAGGACACCCAATCACAGTCAGATGTGATACAGCATGGATTTGAACCAGGGACTGTAGTGCTACTTCTCACACTGAGATTCAGTGTGTTAGACCACTGCACCACTCGGGAGCCATGACAAATATGTCCAACATATAGTCCTGCTAATAGCCCATAGAAACGTTGTTTGCAGAATTCACTTCCTGCTACGCTTGTGAACAACAGGGTTAATAATAGTTTTCCCCCCTTCCATATGTTAAAGGTTCCTATTGATAAAGTTAAAAAAAAAAAATAGTATATTTGAATTTAACCACAATATTTGTTGTATTGTTTGTTCAGTCTTTTCTGGTGGATTAAACTGAAATTGCAACCAACTTTCTATGGCTTGTTAAAAAAAAAATGTTTTGGAGATGATTTAGTTTTCAAATAACTTAAAGTGAGCGAGAAAAAGGCCATTCTTGAACATGTTAAAGCCAGTTTGTTACTTAGAATTATTTATTTTAGTTTTCAGATGGAGAGAAACCAAAAGCCAACCATCGCCTCATGGATCTCCCGGTTGCAGTTGGCACGAGTATTGAACCAGTATCTGCAGCAATACAGTTTGCACTGCAGTGTCTTAGACCACTGCGCCACGCTGTACAACATGACCAGTCGGGAGTAGACTACACTACTACGGTAAGAGCAAAATTATCCTAACATTTCCACACACAAATTGTAGTCTAAGTTTCTCTTAGAATTAAAACCTTAGTGTAACAACAGTTTTAGTAAGTAAGTGCACAATTATCAGTTTCTATTTGGTTTATGTCACCCATTCATTGTCAGTTAGAAACACCGTAGCGCCTTGGGACCCAAAAGCATAATCAGTGCTCTAACAGTGCTCTAACTCCAGACCCTTGCGCTGGTCTGGAGCAATGAGGTATTGACGCAGGGTACCGTACTATACTACAAATGACCTCTAAGTCCACAGCAAAATCGCAAAACTTTTAGTTGAGTAACCACTGTATCCTCCAAACACAAGCTTTGAGGGCATTATCACTTAAGTAGAAAGCAGCCTTAATAGGTTGATGGGAGGGAGTGGATTCCAAGATGGCGTAGCAGTGGGGATGTCTGTTTTGATTGTCTTGTTCAGTCCCTTGTATATATTGTTTTTCTTCATATATATTTCGTATATATTTGTATAATTTTTTTAAATCTCATTTTCCATCTACGGACAGAACATACTCTCCTGCAACCCACCTCACCCAATATTGATCTGCTATTTTTACACTTTTGAACCGGAACCACGTTCAGACTCTAGCCAGCTAACTAGATAATAGATAATAGTCACTTAGCCACTGCTAGCGGTCATCACTGTTGTCATGACCATTGGCCTGTGGGTAAGGTTTATGACCCCCCCCCCATAAATACCTTTCTCTCTTCCCTCTCTCTCTGACTCTACGGAAGGACTCTTGAATAGCCTTTGTTAACGTTTTAGGGATAGGGGGCAGCATTTTCACTTTGGATGAATTGCGTGCCAGTACTCTGTCCCAGATGCTAATATATGCATATTAGTATTACTATTAGAAAACACTCTGAAGTTTCTAAAATTGTTTGAATTATGTCTGTGAGTATAACAGAACTCATATGGCAGGCAAACTTCCAAACAGGAAGTGGAAATTCTGAGGCTGGTGTTTTTTCTACTCATCGTCTATTCAAATCCCAGAAAGATATGGATTTGTTTGCACTTCCTACGCCTTCCACTAGATGTCAACAGTCGGTAGAACGTTGAATGAAGTGTATACTGTGATGTGGGACCGGATGGGAGGTGTTTCAGTCAGTGGTCTGGCAGATTGCCAGTTCCTGGTCACGCGCATTCCTCATGATATCGCCTTGCGTTCCATAACTTTTACAGACACGAAGGAATTCTCCGGTTGGAACGTTATTGGATATATATGATAACAACATCCTGAAGATTGATACTCTACTAAGTTTGACCAGTTTATTCGACTTGTAATATAACTTTTGAAGTTTTTGTCCGACGTTATGCATCACTTGCACGAGCGTTTGGATATGTGTACTAAACACGCTAGCAAAAGCAGCTATTTGGACATGAATAATTGACATTATACAAAACAACAATTTATTGTCGAACTAGGATTCCTGGGAATGCATTCTGATGAAGATATTCAAAGGGAAGGGAATATTTATGATGTAATTTCGTATTTCTGTTGACTCCAACAGAGAAATTTTATTTATATTTGAGCGCCGTCTCAGATTATTGCATGGTGTGCTTTTTCCGTAAAGGTTTTTTGAAATCTGACACAGCGGTTGCATTAACCTGTTTGGTCTGTTCTCATTGTAAATGAGAACTTGTTCTCAACTAGCCTACCTGGTTAAATAAAGTTTAAATAAGAAATTTAAAAAAAGAGTGAGTGAGTGATTGAGTGCAAGCGAGTGAGAGAACATGAGAGAGACACCGTTAGTATGTTGATTAAATGAAAAAGCTGGTTAACATCTCCAACTCTCCACTGACAACATGGTTAAAAGGTCAAACAAACTTTTCCCTCTGTGTCTCTCATCCCTCTCTCTGAGTCTGTGTGATCTCTGCAGTGTGGCCCCGGGGGCAGTAACTTTGGGAGAGTTTGGGGCTTGTAATCGGATCTGTCTATTGATGCTCAGATCCTCTGGCCTTCATACATTTTGGATGATACTCACGCACAAGCACACACACACATACGCACAAGCACACATCTGCACACACACATACACATACACAAACAGACACACACACCCACACACACACCAGACAGAAAGGAAATCGTTAATGTGTAATTTGCTATGAGTGGTAACATGTCCTGATGTTGCTCATAATCAATTAGGCGTGAGCTTAATCTACTGTGTTAAGTCTTTAATTCAGCGTTTATTCAGTAATGAAATGTAAATCACAGTGTGTAGAAATGTGAATAACAACACTCTGTAACGAAGGGAGAAGCTTTCTACAAGCTAAATGAGCAATGACAGCCATCAAGCAGAATACATCGGACAGAAAACCCAGATTTTCAGTGACGGGAATGTTAGACATGCAGACAGTGGGGAAATGAAAAAGAAGCGAATAAGGGTAAAAAATAAAATGACCCTGACCTCTGACTTTGTCATGAATTCCAGAAAATTCCAGGGAGAGTATACCCTCTCCATTCCAATCACATATGAGGTTTGCCATATCTTTCATTCTAAATTTTTTTTTTTTTTATCTCCCTCATGTCTTATCAACCAGCTAGTCTTTAGTACAGTATATGGACAATCTGTTGGATATTATTTCCGTTCAACTAGAGAAAGTGAGTGAACACCTGAAAGATTTAAAGATGAATTGAACAGAAATAAAATATGAATTAAAACCAGATTAAAAAGTAGAACCAGCCTGTTCACGCTTTTTCGTCTCCAGTCGCCATTTCAATCTGATTATATCATCAATGCCAAAATCTGTAACAGAACAATTAGAACATAAATTTGTCTTATTTCCCCTCGCTTGCGAGAAGTAGTGAAGAACTGAACGCAGAACAAAAAAAAAGTACTTCAAAATGCTAATAGAATTTGTTATCACGAAGCGGGGGTAATAATACCACCACATGAAGACCACCTGGGACAGATCTCACAGCGGCGTACCTGAATACACAGGTGTGTTACTTAAAGATTGTATTTAAGTTTTTTAATTAAGATGTTGTTGATGAAAGCTAAACAGAGAGACTTTTCTACATGCTCACTACCACCTGCTGTTTTCACACTGCTGTTTTGACTTTGTGTCTGTGTTAGTTTGTGTACTGGATCTATGTGTGTGTGTGTGTGTGTTTATTAAAACACTGTGTGTGCTTGGGTGTCGCTGTGTGTGTGTACTGATTCGCAAATCTCTATTTTACCGCAATGGTGATTGTTATCGCTGCCGGTAGCGCTATTGGTCTGTGGTTTGTCAGAAGTATTATTGCAGGAATTATGGGTGCAGTAGCTGGTGGTGGCGCAAAAGGGCTGCCTTATGATGAATAAATAAGTTGTAGGTGTGTTGAGGCTTGACCCCTCACTAGCCAATCAGAACATGCTCCATGGCTAAATATGACATTGCTTCAAAGTGTATTTACAGTATTTTAAGTATTGTGTTGTAATTCATTCCAATTGGAATGTTAGTCCGTTATAGCCTAGTTTGTTAAATAGCCTACGCAAGGCCGTCTTTAGACTTTTGGGGACCCTAAGTGAGATTAAGTTTTAAAGTGAATTTCCTGCAATTCTACAAGTTCGTCCCATGGGGCAAAGTGAAAATATTGCCATTTTAAAACTAATTTCCTAACATTCTGCACATTTTGCCATGACTTTTGCAATGTTAAAATGATGTCTGAGTGAGAGTGTCTAAAAATATAAATGTGGTGCCCCTTGGAGGTCAGGGGCCCCTGTATACGTTCCCTTCAGGCCAGGTCGCTAATTAGGCCATGATTACTACACCTTTAGATAGCTGGCTAGACTAGCTTAACAATCTAAAACATGTTAGTGAGTGACAATTGAGTGACTGGTGTTGACAGAGATAACAAAAGGAAAACTGCACAAAATACACAACCAAATTTCAAAACAGCACCTTTCGTATTGTACAACTCTAACTCTAACACAATGTCTCCTGACCCCTCCTGTGTCAGCCTCCGGTATTTATGCTGCAATAGTTCATGTGTTGGGGGGTTAGGGTTAGTCTGTTATATCTGGAGTTTTTCTCTTGTCTTATCCAGTGTCCTGTGTGAAGTATGCTCTCTCTAATTCTCTCTTTCTCTCTTTCTTTCTTTCTCTCTCTCTCGGAGGACCTGAGCCCTAGGACCATGCCTCAGGACTACCTGGCATGATGACTTCTTGCTGTCCCCAGTCCACCTGGCCGTGCTGCTGCTCTAGTTTCAACAGTTCTGCCTGCGGCAATGGAACCCTGACCTGTTCACCGGACGTGCTACCTGTCCCAGACCTGCTGTTTTCAACTCTCTAGAGACAGCAGAAGCGGTAGAGATAGTCTTAATGATCGGCTATGAAAAGCCAACTGACATTTACTCCTTAGATGCTGACCTGTTGCACCCTCTACAACTACTGTGATTATTATTATTTTACAATGCTGGTCATTTATTAACATTTGAACATCTTGGCCATGTTCTGTTATAATCTCCACCCGGCACAGCCAGAAGAAGACTGGCCACCCCTCAAATCAATCCAAGATGGCGTAGCAGTCAGATGTCCTTTGTCCTCGTCTTGTCGTGTCCTGTGTATATATATTTTTATATCCTTTTCTTCGCATATCTTTAAACATTTTTTTTCTAAAACTCAACTTCAAAACACTCTCCTGCAACCTGCCTCACCCAATGTGGTGCGGATCTGGTTTTTTCTCTAAAGTATTATTCACCTCGAATCTGGAATCCCCCAACAGAAGCTAGCCAGCTCACTAGCTACTAGCTAGCAGTCAGCTAATTACTGCTAGCGGTCATCAGCTAACCTTTAGCTCGGAAAGCTCTCGCCAGTTTGTACAACGCGTCTCAAACCAGAGCATACCGGACCTATTTTCTCTCCATATCCCCGGATTCCTACCGCAGACTCTGAACATTTTCATCTGGTTCTTCGCAACTAGCTAACCGTAATCCCGGGTGACTACTCCTGGCTAGCGTTTCCATCCCGGAGCAAGCACCAATTAGCTTGAAGCTAGCCTGGCTAGGGCTCCTGGGCTACCACCGAAGCCCACTCCTGGGTTACAACATCCGGACCCCTTCTACTGCCGGTACGGGGCACGGAACCCCACCGATCCTCTACGACTGGAATACTGACATAATCTGCCCGAGGATTCAAACAGGCCCCTCAGGCGTGACGTCCGCTGAAGGCCCATTCTGCTATCCACGGCTTACTAGCTACCTGGAGCAACTTGGAATCCTACTAATCCACGACTGGTTTATCAACGTCACCTCACGAAGAGCAGAATTACTCACCAATTTACCAGCATCGGACTGTCTCTCGACAACAACGCCGGATTCCTGCCGTAGTCCCTGGGCCACTGCTTCTGATCCTCTCAGCTAGCTTGCAGCTAGCGCAGCTAGCGCAGCTAGCGCCACTGCCACGAAGCTAACACCAGTTAGCAAACACAATTCTACAATTCACAACCTCTCTTTCGCCATCGCCATCCGGCTTGGATTCTCTGTCGACACGACCACGTCTGGTCTGCAGACGAATACCCCATCTGCTGTGCCCTCAACCGGCCTCCGTCTGAGCAGACCCCCTCCGTCTGAGCAGACCACCCCCCGGGCTACTAACTTTAAAACGCCACGTGCTAGCTTAGTGGAGGCCTCTCTGCTCCATCTACGGCTGCCCCCTGGACACTATGATCACTTGGCTACATAGCTGATGCCTGCTTGACTGTCCATTAATTCACGGTACTCCATTCTGTTTATTTGTGTTTTATCTGTCGGCTCTGTGCTTTAACTCAGGATCTGTGTGTAGTTAATCCGACCCTCTCTGCCTAGTCGTCGCCATTTTTACCTGCTGTTGCGGTGTTAGCTGACTAGCTGCTGTTATCTCACCTGTTGTTTTAGCTTGCTCTCCCAATCAAGACCTGCAATCACTTTATGCCTTATTGTATGTCTCTCTCAAATATCAATATGCCTTGCATACTGTTGTTCAGGCTAGTTATCATTGTTTTGGTTTGCAATGGACCCCGTAGTTCCACTCTCCGTACCTCTGATACCTCCTTTGTCCCACCCCCCACACATGCGGTGACCTCACCCATTGAGACCAGCATGTCCAGAGATACAACCTCTCTTATCATCACCCAGTGCCTGGGCTTGCCTCCGCTGTACCCGTGCCCCACCATACCCTGGTCTGCACATTATGCCCAGAATCTATTCTACCACGCCCATAAATCTGCTCCTTTTATTCCTTGTCCCCAACGCTCTAGGCGACCAGTTTTGATAGCCTTTAGCCGCACCCTCATCCTACTACTCCTCTGTTCCTCGGGTGATGTGGAGGTAAACCCAGGCCCTGCATGTCCCCAGTCACCCTCATTTGTTGACTTCTGTGATCGAAAAAGCCTTGGCCTCATGCATGTCAACATCAGAAGCCTCCTCCCTAAGTTTGCCTTACTCACCGCTTTAGCACACTCTGCCAACCCTGATGTCCTTGCCGTGTCCGAATCCTGGCTTAGGAAGGCCACCAAAAATTCTGAGATTTCCATACCCAACTATAACACTTTCCGTCAAGATAGAACTGCCAAAGGGGGAGGAGTTGCAATCTACTGCAGAGATAGCCTGCAAAGTTCTGTCATACTTTCCAGGTCTATGCCCAAACAGTTCGAACTTCTAATTTTAAAAATTAATCTCTCCAGAAATAAGTCTCTCACTGTTGCCGCCTGCTACCGACCCCCCTCAGCTCCCAGCTTCTCTGCTTCTCTGGACACCATCTGTGAATTGATCGCTCCCCATCTAGCTTCAGAGTTTGTTCTGTTAGGTGACCTAAACTGGGATATGCTTAACACCCCGGCAGTCCTACAATCTAAGCTTGATGCCCTCAATCTCACACAAATCATCAAGGAACCCACCAGGTACAACCCTAAATCCGTAAACATGGGCACCCTAATAGACATTATCCTGACCAACTTGCCCTCCAAATACACCTCTGCTGTCTTCAATCAAGATCTCAGCGATCACTGCCTCATTGCCTGTATCCGCCACGGGTCTGCGGTCAAACGACCACCCCTCATCACTGTCAAACGCTCCCTAAAACACTTCTGCGAGCAGGCCTTTCTAATCGACCTGGCCCGGGTACCCTGGAAGGATATTGACCTCATCCCGTCAGTTGAGGATGCCTGGTCATTCTTTAAAAGTTACTTCCTCACCATATTAGACAAGCATGCTCCGTTCAAAAAATGCAGAACCAAGAACAGATATAGCCCTTGGTTCACTCCAGACCTGACTGTCCTCGACCAGCACAAAAACATCCTGTGGCGAACTGCAATAGCATCGAAGCGCCCCCGCGATATGCAACTGTTCAGGGAAGTCAGGAACCAATACACGCAGTCAGTCAGGAAAGCAAAGGCCAGCTTTTTCAAGCAGAAATTTGTATCCTGTAGCTCTAACTCCAAAAAGTTCTGGGATACTGTAAAGTCCATGGAAAACAATAGCACCTCCTCCCAGCTGCCCACTGCACTGAGGCTAGGTAACACGGTCACCACTGATAAGTCCGTGATAATCGAAAACTTCAACAAACATTTCTCAATGGCTGGCCATGCCTTCCTCCTGGCGACTCCAACCTTGGCCAACAGCCCCGCCCCCCCCGCTGCTACTCGCCCAAGCCTCCCCAGCTTCTCCTTTACCCATATCCAGATAGCAGATGTTCTGAAAGAGCTGGAAAACCTGGACCCATACAAATCAGCTGGGCTTGACAATCTGGACCCCCTATTTCTGAAACTGTCCGCCGCCATTGTCGCACCCCCTATTACCAGCCTGTTCAACCTCTCCTTCGTATCATCTGAGATCCCCAAGGATTGGAAAGCTGCCGCGGTCATCCCCCTCTTCAAAGGGGGAGACACCCTGGACGCAAACTGTTACAGACCTATATCCATCCTGCCCTGCCTATCTAAGGTCTTCGAAAGCCAAGTCAACAAACAGATCACTGACCATCTCGAATCCCACCGTACCTTCTCCGCTGTGCAATCCGGTTTCCGAGCCGGTCACGGGTGCACCTCAGCCACGCTCAAGGTACTAAACGATGTCATAACCGCCATCGATAAAAGACATTACTGTGCAGCCGTCTTCATCGACCTGGCCAAGGCTTTCGACTCTGTCAATCACCATATTCTTATCGGCAGACTCAGTAGCCTCGGTTTTTCTAATGACTGCCTTGCCTGGTTCACCAACTACTTTGCAGACAGAGTTCAGTGTGTCAAATCGGAGGGCATGTTGTCCGGTCCTCTGGCAGTCTCTATGGGGGTGGCACATGGTTCAATTCTCGGGCCGACTCTTTTCTCTGTATACATCAATGATGTTGCTCTTGCTGCGGGCGATTCCCTGATCCACCTCTACGCAGACGACACCATTCTGTATACTTCCGGCCCTTCCTTGGACACTGTGCTATCTAACCTCCAAACGAGCTTCAATGCCATACAACACTCCTTCCGTGGCCTCCAACTGCTCTTAAACGCTAGTAAAACCAAATGCATGCTTTTCAACCGTTCGCTGCCTGCACCCGCACGCCCGACTAGCATCACCACCCTGGACGGTTCCGACCTAGAATATGTGGACATCTATAAGTACCTAGGTGTCTGGCTAGACTGCAAACTCTCCTTCCAGACTCATATCAAACATCTCCAATCCAAAATCAAATCTAGAGTCGGCTTTCTATTCCGCAACAAAGCCTCCTTCACTCACGCCGCCAAACTTACCCTAGTAAAACTGACTATCCTACCGATTCTCGACTTCGGCGATGTCATCTACAAAATAGCTTCCAATACTCTACTCAGCAAACTGGATGCAGTTTATCACAGTGCCATCCGTTTTGTTACTAAAGCACCTTATACGACCCACCACTGCGACCTGTATGCCCTAGTCGGCTGGCCCTCGCTACATGTTCGTCGTCAGACCCACTGGCTCCAGGTCATCTACAAGGCTATGCTAGGTAAAGTGCCGCCTTATCTCAGTTCACTGGTCACGATGGCTACACCCACCCGTAGCACGCGCTCCAGCAGGTGTATCTCACTGATCATCCCTAAAGCCAAAACCTCATTTGGACGCCTTTCCTTCCAGTTCTCTGCTGCCTGCGACTGGAACGAATTGCAAAAATCTCTGAAGTTGGAGACTTTTATCTCCCTCAACAACTTTAAAAATCTGCTATCCGAGCAGCTAACCGATCGCTGCAGCTGTACATAGTCCATCTGTAAACTACCCACCCAATTTACCTACCTCACCCCCATACTGCTTTTATTTATTTACTTTTCTGCTCCTTTGCACACCAGTATCTCTTCTTGCACATGATCATCTGATGATTTATCACTCCAGTGTTAATCTGCTAAATTGTAATTATTCGATTTATTGCCTACCTCATGCCTTTTGCACACATTGTATATAGATTCTCTTTTTTTTCTACCATGTTATTGACTTTTTTATTGTTTACTCCATGTGTAACTCTGTGTTGTTGTCTGTTCACACTGCTATGCTTTATCTTGGCCAGGTCGCAGTTGCAAATGAGAACTTGTTCTCAACTAGCCTACCTGGTTAAATAAAGGTGAAATAAAAAATAAATAAATAAATAGCCTGGTTCCTCTCTAGGTTTCTTGCTAGGTTTTGGCCTTTCATGGGAGTTTTTCCTAGCCACCGTGCTTCTACACCTGAATGGCTTGCTTTTTGGGGTGTTAGGCTGGGTTTCTGTACAGCACTTTGAGATATCAGCTGATGTAAGAAGGGCTATCTATATAAATGAATTTGATTTGATTTAACTCTCAACAGTAAGTTGAGATCCAGACTGACAAAATTAGCGGCTAGCGGCCCCCGATCAACCGCTTATGTTGCTTATACCTAGAGCCAGCCCTGAGCCTACGCAAACAAAATAACAACATATAGGGTTATCCTTTTTTTTCACAATAGAGACTATTTTGAACATGTTTTGAATGGAAATATATAAATAGGCTAATTGACATTATTTGAGTCACTTGGAGGTGTACCTGTGAATGTATTTCAAGGCCTACCTTCAAACTCAGTGCCTTGTTGCTTGACATCATGGGAAAATCAAAAGAAATCAGCCAAGACGTAAGATAAAAAAATTGTAGACCACCACAAGTCTGGTTCATCCATGGGAGCAATTTCCAAATGCCTGAAGGTTCCACGTTCATCTGTACAAACAATAGTACGCAAGTATATACACCATGGGACCACACAGCCGACATACCGCTCAGGAAGGAGACACGTTCTGTCTCCTCGAGATATACTTTGGTGCAACAAGTGCAAATCAATCCCAGAACAACAGCAAAGGACCCTGTGAAGATGCTGGAGGAAACGGGTACAAAAGTATCTATATCCACAGTTAAACGAGTCCTATATCAACATCACCTGAAAGGCCAGTCAGCAAGGAAGAAGCCACTGCTCCAAAACCACCATAAAAAAGCCAGACTACGGTTTGCAACTTCACAAGGGGACAAAGATTGTACTTTTTAGAGAATGTCTCTGGTCTGATGAAAGAAAAATAGAACTGTTTGGCCATAATGACATTGTTATGATTGTCGGAAAAAGGGGGATGCTTGCAAGCTGAAGAACACCATCCCAACCGTGAAGCACGGGGGTGGCAGCATCATGTTGTGGGGGTGCTTTACTGCAGGAGGGGCTGGTGCAATTCACAAAATAGAGGGCATCATAAGGGAAGGAAAATTATGTGGATATATTGAAGCAACATCTCAAGATATCAGTCAGGAAGTTAAAGCTTGGCCGCAAAATGGGTCTTCCAAATGGACAATGACCACAAGCATACTTCCAAACTTGTGGCAAAATTGCTTAAGAACAACACAGTCAATGTATTGGAGTGGCCATCACAAAGCCCTGACCTTAATCCTGTAGAAAATTTGTGGGCAGAACTGAAAAAGCCTTTGGGAGTAAGGAGGCCTAGAAACATGAGTCAGTTACACCAGCTCTGTCAGGAGGAATGGGCCAAAATTCACCCAACTTATTGTGGGAAGCTTGTTGAAGGCTACACAAAACGTTTGACTCAAGTTAAACAATTTAAAGGCAATGCTACTAAATACAAACTGAGTGTATGTATACTTCTGACCCACTGGGATTGTGATGAAAGAAATAAAAGCTGAAATAAATCATTCTCTCTACTATTATTCTGACATTTCACATTCTTAAAATAAAGTGGTGATCCTAACTGACCTAAAACAGGGAATTTACTTGGATTAAATGTCAGGAATTGTGATAATCTGAGTTTAAATGTATTTGGCTAAGGAGTATGTAAACTTCCGACTTCAACTGTATGTCCTAAGTTATTATTCGTAAGGAAAACAATAGTAAAGGCAATGCAAGTGCCAGCCATAAAATGTGTCAGGGGGAAAAAGTTTGTGCTAGGCTGCGGAAATGTCTTCATACTTGATGTGGGGAAACACTGGGGAGGTGCTTGTGCTCTCATCGAAAAGAGAAGTTTGTCCTGTTCAAGCCTCAAACATAAATTGTCCGCAACAGTAAAATGGGCTAATTCTATGTGAACTAATGAAGCGGAACAAACTTCAATTCAAACTGTTGTTAGAAAATCATTTTAAATTGACAAGTTGATATATAGCCTATAGATATTTAGCAGGCAGCATGTGTCTCGGTTTGAGGGCAGTCTGGGTTAACTGTCCTGTTGCATAACAATCACTATTTGAAACAGTATGTTCATTCTGACATCAAGTGCATAAAAAACTCACTCTGAGGCGACCATTAAAAATATTTGGGACAAACGTGAAAAGGTGAGGAATGTAGCGAAGTAAATGTAAAAGTTGTCAAAAGTATAAATTGTAAAAATAAAAAAAACTACTTAAGTAAAACATACTGTAAAGTATTACTTAAGTACTTTATACCATTGCTCAGACCATTCCCAGGCAGTCCTATAAATGTTTTTTATTGAAAAATTGCTCTCTGCTAAGAAGCTATTTTTGTTTCGTTGTGACCATTTTAATTGAAAACAATCACAGTAAGGTACTTCATTGTTACCCAGAAAATATTTGATATTGAGATTTTAAAAAATGGTTGCATTGGAGCTTTAAACATAGCATTAACACTGATACAGGGGCTACGCCTACTTCAAAGTGCATTATATCTCAGCCATGGGCATACCAAACGTTGTCAATAGACAAGATTACACTTACTTTTGATAAGGCCTAAAAAGACAGTGAATAATTCTAATCAAATTATAATAATGAAATAAATGACTTGCTTTAAATAGGCTATATCTCATCATTTTAATGCAAGTATGGTTTGAAGCTTATCACAGAAGCTGGACAAAAATTCAAAATTAAGAGAAAGGGGGAATGTCTGCTCACCGTTGTCCAGCTCCCAAATGTAATGTTTTATAAAAATTATGAAACCTTCTTATAAATATTTGCATTTCTTCAGAAAGAGTATACGGCTCCTGAATTGCATTACATGTGAGCTATGGAGCGCTCACCATAAAACAATGGACGATGAATTGTTCTAATAAGTTAATCAAATTAAATGCAAAACAAGCAATCTGTTTTTAAAACAACAACATTTCTAAACATGTTTTTAGAATTTTTTACAAATGTATTGAAAGTGTAATACATAAATAGCTCATTTACATAATTATTCACACCCCTGAGTCAATATAAGTTAGAATCACCGGTAAAACGTTCCCTTAAGTGTATATTAATTCATATGTAACTAGATAGTAATACATGTATTTAACACATAGTAGTTAAATCTATGTAATCACACTGAAATGTGGGTTTAGCGATATAGGTTATTAGACAAGTGGAAGATGTAATTAAAATCAGTTATTCCACATTTTTAATGACTCCTGATTTATGTATATGTAATTAAAAGATGTCTTGTTCCAAATGTAACTAACATGTTTAATAATTACACTTTTGCAGTTTCCTGTGTAGCACCATATTAACAATGCATCATATTATGTACCCTTTTAACATTTAACCTCTAACGAGCACCTACCCCGGGTCCGGGAGCACCCCCCCCCCCCCCCCACACACTGATTAGCATCGCTAGCATAGCGTCACAATTAAATAGTAGCATCTAAATATCATTAAATCACAAGTCCAAGACACCTAATGAAAGATACAGATCCTGTGAATAAAGCCAACCTTTCAGATTTTTAAAATGTTTTACAGGGAAGACAAAATATGTAAATCTATTAGATAACCACGTTAGCAAAAGACACCACTTTTCTAACTCCATCAGTTTCTTACTCCATCAGGTGCTATCACCAATTCGGCTAAACTAAGATATTGATAGCCGCTAACCAAGAAAAAAACTCATCAGATGACAGTCTGATAACATATTTATGGTATAGGATAGGTTTTGTTAGAAAAATGTGCATATTTCAGGTAGATGTCATAGTTTACAATTGCAAATGGACTAGAATAAATACATGGAGCAACGTGTTTACCTAATTACTAATCATCAAACATTTCGTAAAAATACACAGCATACACTAATCGAAAGACACAGATCCTGTGAATACAGACAATATTTCAGATTTTCTAAGTGTCTTACAGCGAAAACACAATAAATCGTTATATTAGCATACCACATATGCAAACGTTACCAGAGCATTGATTCTAGCCAAAGAGAGCGATAACGTAAACATCGCCAAAATATATTAATTTTTTCACTAACCTTCTCAGAATTCTTCCGATGACACTCCTGTAACATCATATTACACAATCCATATACAGTTTGTTCGAAAATGTGCATATTTAGCCACCAAAATCATGGTTAGACAATGACAAAAGTTGCCCAGCTGGTCAGACAATGTCGTGCGCCATATTAGACAGTGATCTAGTCATATACATAAATACTCATAAACGTGACTAAAAAATATAGGGTGGACAGCGATTGATAGACAATTTAATTCTTAATACAATCGCTGATTTACATTTTTTAAATTATCCTTACTTTTCAATACAATTTGCGCCAAGCGAAGCTACGTCTAATAAGATGTCGTCATAAGCATTAACATTTTTCGACAGAAACACGATTTATCATAATAAATTGTTCCTACTTTGAGCTGTTCTTCCATCAGAATCTTGGGCAAAGACTCCTTTCTTGGGTCTAATCGTCTTTTGGTCGAAAGCTGTCCTCTTGCCTTGTGAAAATGCCCACTGCGTTCGGCATGAACTGGAAACCTGCCCGGCGCTTCAAAGTGTCTCAGAAATAAATGTCCCAAAATCGCACTAAACGGATAGAAATTGCTATAAAACGATTTAAATTAACTACCTTATGATGTTTTTAACTCCTATAACGAGTAGAAACATGACCGGAGAAATATTACTCCCTACACTAATGCTTGGAAAAAGAGCGGGTCGGTATCCACCGCGCGCCTGACGCATCTGGAAAAGAGTTCCTACCTACAGGTTTTTTTCATTTATAGTGCCTGTGATTGCGCAATCGACGCCATTCAAAGCGTCATCACGTAAAGGCATCCAGGGGAAGACGTAAGCAGTGGCTGTATACTCATAGCAATAACAGTGGCCTTTAAACTGACTCCAGATCAGGGGCCAAAATGTGTAAAATCTGACTCCATGTCAGGGAAATTGCTGTAGAATGAGTTCTGTTCCACTCAGAGACAAAATTCCAACGCCTATAGAAACTAGAGAGTGTTTTCTATCCAATAATAGTAATAATATGCATATTGTACGAGCAAGAATTTAGTAGGAAGCCGTTTAGTCTGTAACGCAATTATGCTAATGAGAAAACAGCACCCCCTGTAGTCGCAAGAAGTTAACTACATAAGTCAATATCACCAAAATGAGCTAGCCTAGGACTGTCAGCTGTTGTAACAATGAACACCCTGTCATTAACTACAGCTTCAGTTATCTAATTTCCATATTATTTGGCGTAAAGGATGTTCTGAATAAAAGAGAGCAATGTATTTACAATGGATATGCATGTAACTATAATCTACCTCCACAGGAGCAAGCAACTTAATGCTATAACCTTTGTAATTACTATGTACCTGCCTTTGAAAAGGTATTTAAGGGTTTATTTCTCTGGCTTCAAAAGGTGTAATGTAAGTGGTCTAAGGCACTGCAGCGCCGTGCTAGCTGTGCCACCAGAGATTCTGGGTTCGAGTCCAGGCCCTGTCGCAGCTGGCCGCGACCGGGAGGCCCATGGGGCGCCGCACAATTGGCCCAGCGTTGTCCGGGTTAGGGAGGGTTTGGCCGGCAGAGATATCCTTGTCTCATCGCGCACTAGCGACTCCTGTGGCGGGCCGGGTGCAGTGCACGCTGACCAGGTCACCAGGTTTACGGTGTTTCCTCCAACACATTGGTGCGGCTGGCTTCCGGGTTGGATGGACATTGTGTCAAGAAGCAGTGCGGCTTGGTTGGGTTGTGTTTCGGAGGACGCATGGCTCTCGACCTTCGCCTCTCCCGAGTCCGTACGGGAGTTGCAGCGATGAAACAAGAATGTACCTACTACCAATTGGATACCACGAAATAGGGGAGAAAAGGGGTAAATAATATAAAAATAGAAGTCAGTTACTGCAATGTTGTTATAAAGAAAAAGATCGTAACAACAATGTTTATACACGGGAACAAGCAACTTAATGTAAAGTGAAACTTGGAAAGAGATGGCGCCAGAGGCTGCTGTTTTATAGGCTCCTAACCAATTCTGCTATTGTGTGTGTTTTTTCACGTTATTTGTAACTCAATATCTGCATAATGTTTCTGCCACCGCCTCTTATGACTGAAAAGAGCTTCTGGATATCAGGACAGCATACTGGACAAAGATTTTTTCTTCAACGAGTCGGAAGGGAAGGATTTATTTCAGACACCCGACAAGGCCCAAGTCCCCGTCATTCGCATGAAGAAGAGATGGAGATATCGGGGACGTAGGTCGGGATGCCTTGTAAGGATTCGACTGCGAGTTTGTAATCTGTCTCTACCATTAGTCCTATTTGCCAACGTCCAATCATTGGACAGAGCTCGTTGAGTGCTGCACTAAGACCGCACTCAACGAGCTGTATAAGGTCATAAGCAAACAAGAAAATGGTCATCCAGAGGCGGCGCTCCTAGTGGCCGGGGACTTTAATACAGGGAAACTTAAATCCGTTTGACCTAATTTCTACCTACATGTTACATGTGCAACCAGAGCGAAAAAAAACTCTAGACCACCTTTACTCCACAAACAGACACCCGTATAAAGCTTTCCCTCACCCTCCATTTGGCAAATCTGACTATAACTCTGTCCTTCTGATTCCGGATCACAAGCAAAAACTAAAACAAGAAGTACCAGTGACTTGCTCAATACAGAAGTGGTCAGATGACACAGATGCTAAGCTACAGAATTGTTTTTCTAGCACAGACTGGAATATGTTCTGGGAATCTTCCGATGGCATTGAGTAGTACACCACATCAGTCACAATGCTTCAACAATAAGTGTATCGATGATGGCATCCCCACAGTGACCATATGTACATACCCCAACCAGAAGCCATGGATTACAGGTAACATGCGTACTGAGCTAAAAGGTAGAGCTTCCGCTTTCAAGGAGCGGGACTCTAACCCGGAAGCTTACAAGAAATCACGCTATGCCCTCCAACGAACCATCCAACAAGCAAAGCGTCAATACAGGACTAAGATTGAATCGTACTACTGTCACGTTCTGACCTTTATTTTCCTTTCTTTTGTCTTTAGTTAGTATAGTCAGGGTGTAAGTTGGGGTGGGCAGTCTATGTTCTGTGTTTCTATGTTTAGGTTTGTTATTTGGCCTGATATGGTTCTCAGTCAGTGGCAGGTGTTTTTCATTGTCTCTGACTGGGAACCATATTTAGGTAGCCTGTTTTCACTGTTGGTTTGTGGGTGTTTGTTTCCTGTGTCAGTGTTTGTGCCCCCGGGACTGTTCAGACGAAGAGGAGGAAATCAGCCGTTACACCAGCTCTGACGCTAGTCAGATGTGGCAGGGCTTGCAAACTATTATAGAAGCACAGCCGAGAGCTGCCTAGTGACACGAGCCTACCAGACAAGCTAAATGACTTCTATGCTTGCTTTGAGGCAAACAACACTGAAGCATGCATGAGAGCATCAGCTGTTCCAGACGACTGTGTGATCACGTTCTCCGTAGACGAAGTGAGTAAGACCTTTAAAACAGGTCAACATTTACAAGGCCGCAAAGACAGACAGATTACCAGGACGTGTACTCCGAGCATGCGCTGAACAACTGACACGTGTCTCCACTGACATTTTCAACCGGTCCCTGACTGAATCTGTAATACCAGCATGTTTCAAGCAGACCACCAATAGTCCCTGCACCCAATAACACCAAGGTAACCTGCCTAAATTACTACCGACCAGTAGCACTCACATCTGTAGCCATGAAATGCTTTGAAAGGCTGGTCATGGCTCACATCAACACCACTATCCTAGAAACCCTAGACCCAGTCAAATTTCCATACCTCCACAACAGATCCACACATGATGCAATCTCTATTGCACTCCACACTGCCCTTTCCCACCTGAGAATACTATTAATTGCCTACAGCTCAGTGTTCAACACCATAGTGTCCTTAAAGCTCATCACTAAGTAATGGAGCCTGGGACTAAACATCTCCCTCTGGAACTGGATCTTGGACTTCCTGACGGGCCACCCTCAGGTGGTAAGGTTAGGTAACAACACATCTGCCACGTTCATCCCCAACATGGGGGCCTCTCAGGGGTCCGTGCTCAGTCTCCTCTTGTACTCCCTGTTCACTCATGACTGCATGGCCAAGCACGACTCCAACACCATCATTAAGTTTGCCGACGACACAACAGTGGTAGGCATGATCACCAACAACGATGAGACAGCCTATAGGGAGGAGGTCAGAAATCTGGCAGTGTGTTGCCAGGATAACAACTTCTCCCTCAACGTGATCAAGACAAAGAAGATGATTGTGGACTACAGGAAAAAGAGGACCGAGCACACCCCCATTCTCATCGACGGGGCTGTAGTGGAGCAGGTTGAGTGCTTCAAGTTCCTTGGTGTCCACATCACCAACACATCATGGTTCAAACACAGTAAGACAGTCTCGAAGAGGGCACAACAGCACCTATTACCCCTCAGGTGACTGAAAAGATTTGGCATGGGTCCTTAGATCCTCAAAAAGTTCTACAGCTGCACCAGCGAGCATCCTGACTGGTTGTATCACTGCCTGATATTGCAACTGCTTGGCCTCCGACCACAAGGCACTACAGAGGGTAGTGCACACAGCCCAGTACATCACTGGGGCCAAGCTTCCTGCTATCCAGGACTTCTATACCAGGCGGGGTCAGAGGAAGGCCCAAAAAAGTAATAGACTATTCCCTCTGCTACCGCACGGCAGGCGGTGGCGCACACATTTTTACGCTGCTGCTACTCTCTGTTTATTATCTATGCATAGTCACTTTACCTACATGTACATATTGCCTCAAATACTTCGACTAACCATACTGACTCTGTACCGTGTACTTTTACTTCGGTTTATTTTAGTCAATAGTTTCGTAACACTTATTTTTCTTGAAACTGCATTGTTTGTTAAGGGCTTGTAAGTAAGCATTTCACATTTCACATTTGACGAATAAAATCTGATTGGACATGAATTACTCTGTAACTACCTAGCAATTACAATGTTACAACAATGGCAGACACCCGATACAGTACTTGCAGTTGTGATCTATGGGGATCCATCTCAATCTAGGAAGAATGTTGTTACAGCACCTTTATGTGTAATTGTTGTGTAATTTCAATGTTATAAAAAAAATTTAAATGTCAATTTTAGATCACAATTTCAGTTATTACAAAGTCATTATAAAGAAAAGTTTTGTAAATAAAATGTTTCTACGCAGGAACAAGCTAATTAATGAAAAGTGAAACACATTTTACTTACTCATGTAATTAATATATAGTTACTATATTGCAATATGTTTTTGATTGTAGTAGGTGAAGATTGGTGATACACTTTCTAGAGGGTTGGCGCATAGCCTGCTGACAAGACAGTGAAATGTTTGGAAGCAATGGAATCCAGAGTCTCTTGTTTCATGCGATATCAGACATTTTTATGTGGAGTGATTAAAAAAACACTGATAGCAACAGAACATGCTCATAACCCTGTCAAAAGAATGAAACACATAAATTCGCTGTAGGATCATAGCTCCAAAGACATCATATTGGTTGATATAAATGAAAGTTGATATTCTGCTGTTTTTGGCAAATTAGAGCTTGCAGGGGTTGCATTTAAAGGGCCGGTATTGACTGCTATTTAAATTGACGTGGCAAGTACGCGGCACTGGGTACTCCCGGCTCCATTTCCTCTACGGGGTGCATGCTAAGAGTGAAAATCTTACATTTGATATACTAATATTCAGTCTTTGAAGAGTTGAGAAAGTATTCCTTTATTATTTTCTTTACCCAACCAGTACATCCACTCAATAAAATGGAGATGCTTCTTTAAACTTTTTTGGGTCTGTTTGCCCCTCCAGACCTGGCCCTTTATTGTCTGCCACGCTCTTTTAATTTGTTGTGTGTTACATTCTGTGTAACGATCCACAAAGTTGGTGATTGTAACCCAGCATATTCAGAGGCCTGTCATACGCTCTCCAGCAATCACTCAGAATGGTGGAACGTATGTCGTCTGAGGATAAGGATTCAGGTTTAATGTGAACGGTTTTCCACCATTTTAATAAGAACTAGGAGCCGTCTGGTGTGTTCGACATCCATCACCCTGTCTTCTCCACGTTGGCCCCATCCCTCCACAATTGTACTGAAATATAGGAACAAGTGCATATCGTTATTTGGTCAGTGGTTAGTCACGCCTTGGAATGGCAGGGGATCAGAAAATCCATGGGAACTAGCGTGATGTCACATATGACACAAGCTAAGGTCTGATGGGTGAAGTTGCATAATGTCGAAAGACCCTAAATGATCTTAGGAAACGTTACTGATGATGTGTCTGTCGTGTCTTTGCTATCGTTAAATTGAAGACTTACTAGTGTTTATCATATATTCCTGCAATTAGGGCTTACGCTATCACCTGAGTAATAACGTAACTAATTAACTATGAATTCGAGGGCACCAGGGAAAGTTATTAGATTACAAAGTTATAATTTCCCAATATAACCTTTCAAATATTTTCATATCTGATCAATAGTCTTCTAATTAATGATTTATTTACTCTACCTCGTCAGTCTCATTCCAAACGTCGTAAATCGTTGATCTGCACGAACCCAGTCTTCACTATGAGTCATCCATACATCAATTGTCTTAAATCATTTATTAATTACTAACTAATTAATTCACAGAAATGCATAAACAAACAAACAAACTTAAAATAGTTACATGAAATGATGGGAGCAATATACCCTAGTGGGCTGAACCGGCATGGCGGCTGTTAGACAAAGGGAAAGTTGCGTTCGACTAATAATTCACTACAGAGTCCATAACTATAACAATTGACATGCTAATCCTTACACATGAACGCTCACTCATTCGGGAACAATTGCAATCAATATATATATAGTTACGTTCAGTGTGTGTGTCGTCTTGATCGTTGGAGAGAAGTTCGTTTTTGTTGGAGTTATTGTGGAGAGTTCAGAGTGACATTCGTTATAGAATGGATGTTTCAGCGGTTGTCTTTCTTCGTGTTCAATGATACCGAATTCCTAGCTGCAGACTAGAAGTCAATATCAAAGACTTGTTATGATTCGTATAAGAGTTTTAACCACGTGGGATGGTTAAAAGATTCAGCAGTCTGGTCTCAAACCTTGGCCCTCTCGTTATCGAGGTAAGCTGGTCTGCAACCTTTGTCCTCTCATGATTGAGAGAAACATGGTCTGGGGTAATTTCTTAAGAGTTGGCTTTTATTCAGATAGCAGAGAGGGGTGGTCCCATGGTCTCTGACCCATACTGGGCTCAGGGCGGTCCTTGGATTTAGTTCAAATCAAAAAGGTATTTGTATTTTTCTTAATTAAACAGTCCAAAATCATATTATACAAACAGTATCATACTCACTCATTCATTTTATACAACACCCAGATGTAAACCTCATATCTGAGGTTATTATATAAACAGCGGTATGGTAATGTGGTCCCACAGTCTCACATGAGTTTCCCACGTGATGACAAATGGACCGGTTCATAGCTGGACTGTCCACCGATCTTTCCTACTTGTGCAGGAATATGAAATATGTTCGTACCTCAAGTTCTGTGAGGTGGAAGAGAATTCCTTTGTCCTGAAAGTTTACCCTCTGTCTTAATACTGTTTGTGGTGGGGAGATTCTCAGGAATTTACGACATCTCTCTGTGATCACCGCATGGGTTGTGGTAGGAAAGGGAGAGGCAGGGAGAGGGGGATGGGGTTTGCAGTACCCAAGCAGGCAACGTCATGACATACCCCCCCTGGTGGTTTGGATCTTGTTTATCCTGCAAGTTACAAATCAACATAAAATCATGAACACGTGTTGTCCTGTTTGTAGATCATCGTTGCAGTCCCCTCTGGTGGTTGAACTTGGTAGGCTTCTCTGAAAGCGGAGCAGTCCATCACAAGGATGGCAGTTGATGTCCGGTTGGTGATCGCCGTTGAGGTCCCTTCTAGTGATGTACCTTGGTAGGTTCCCTGGAAGCTGCAAAGTACCCCAGGGAGGGCCAGGGGATGTCCTGGTTGGTGATCGCCGTTGTGGTCCCCCCCTTGGTGGTTTACCTTGGTAGGCTCTCTGACAGCGGGCATGCCGCCACAAGGATGGGCCGTGGGTGTCAGGATTTGGGGTCGCCGTTCCGGACCCGTCGTCTGGTTGTCGTCCAGACTGGAAGTTCTGAGCAGTAACTTAGGCAGATGTTAACAACGCACACACACTCATGAAATATATATATAATTACATTCATTCCCCAATGAGCGGCGTTGTGGCACTAAGTGAATGTTGTATGGGGAAGTTGTTTATGGCTCTATCACTTCCTAAATGTCAAAGGAACTGAACCGAAAAGGAATGAAAGCATAAACAAAACAAAAACAAAATATAGTTCAAACACGAAAATCATCTAATTGGACTGTATTCTATATACGTCCAATGTTCTGGCAAAATGACTATCATGGCATTGTCTCTAATGCCATATCTAGGGTTTTCCTACTTGGTGTGTTGCTTAGGCACTATCCTAAGTTGATAACTATATGATAACTTTACAGCTGTAAGGCACTAGTTTTGGGCAGTCTACAGGGATGACCTATGGACTTCTGGGAAGAAAACTGGTGAGTGCTGTAGAGACAAAGGCCTAGAAGTAAATGTTCAACTTTTCTAAGGCTGGTATTTTGCTTGGACCCTTAAGTGATCCTAGCATAAATCCTAATTGGATGTTCCGTTGTGCATGTGCGTTTATGCTTAAACAAGCGCGCATGTCAAGGGAAGAAAACCAAGTATCCTGGCAGATTACAACTTGTTCAGAATGAGTCTGACGTAGTCAGGTAATTTTCAGGTCAATGCCTGAGGGTCAGTCAGAATTGGTGTTGAGGGAGTCTGTAGTAGTTTTTACTAAGTCACTGTGTCTTCCACTATTGTAGTGGTGATAGGTATGAAGTCTATTTCATAGCTATGTTATCCACGGAGGAGCTAACCTCACGACGGAAGTACTATAAGTATTGGACCTGTCGTACGTGGTGTGATCATGGTTAATGATTCTAATAATTTTCCTCCTGTATGAAGGATTCTATTTATTAGTGGCATGTGTGTTAACCATTGGAAGAGTGCACTGGAGATTCCCTTCCCTGTGTTGCACTCTGAGTGACTCCTATGTCGCTATTGTTAAGGGTAATTTGATTGGTTAGGTCTCTAACCTCCTTACTGATTGTAGCTAGACTGACTGTTGCTGGTATTGGTACTGGTGCTCAAAGGGACCAGTTATCCTACCGATTTATTCTGAAATATTATACTACCGGCACACATGATTGGAGCATTTTACTAGTTGTATTGTAGTTGAACCTACACATGGCAAGGAATGATTATTGTTGCCATTTGTTTTGGAGGTGGACAAGTCCACTGGACTTCCTTTACGACCAGTGTGGTACACCTCAGTACTATTTTAGATGTGCTCTAAGATAATCCCTGTCTAGGGGCCTGTCTGCTCCTCAATGTTCTCATAGGGGAGTTTACAACTAGATTTGATTTATGCTCTGGCGGCCTCGTACGGTGTTGTCCGTAGTCTTGACCCCCCCACCGGCCTCGATGAGGCTCATCATGGGTCTGGGCTACTATTCCCCCCCTTTGTGTCTCGGGTCCCCCCCACCCGCGGGTGGTGTTGGTGTCCGAGGCGCAAATGAAAAGATCGGACCCGATGTACGAGTTGTCAGCGGCCGCGTTGTTATGAGAATGGCTGTAACCTTTCAACCAAATCTCCTGGTGTTTGTGCTTCAAAAAGCTCAGTGGCTGTCGAGGCATGTCAGTCACCACCACTTCCGCGTGTGGTAATCTCTTCAGTACCTGCGAACTGAGACAAGGATATCGGTCTGTGATATCGCCAAGTGTTTCACCAGTGGGAATCATCGGGTCAGTTGCTGGACTGACGCCTATAGTGTCATTGTAAGGGGTGACAGTCCCCAACAAAGCGGAAGGTGTATCATCGGAAGCAGAGTATACTCTGCGCATCGATGTTTTTCTTGCTGAGACGGCCGCAGTGCTTGCGGAAATGTCTGAAGGGCAAGAGGAGTTCATCTCAACTACCGTATTGCACGACTGCACGGAGGAGGGAAGTTGCTTATTAACAGAGACAGCTGGCTCGAAGTCACGAAAAGAATGGTCCATCAGGTTGGCTGATGGAATGTGTCGAGATATTGTAATATCTCCTTGGATCGGATTCTGCCCCAAGAGGTTTTTAAACGTCTTTTTCCCAAGGGGTGCTTTTGACAGATATCCCTCGTGACTGACTGCGTTGCAGCTAGCGTTAGGGGAAGACAGTGTGGTCAGTGGAGAAGGCAGGGTGGCCTGTGACCATACCTGGTTGGTTTTCCAATCCATCAATGGGAGTAACCGATCCATCAAGTCTGCTCCAAGTAGCAGGGGTACGGTTTCGAGGCTGGTGACATACACAGGGTGAATGAGCGATACGTCCTTGAAGTGTAGTTTCAGCATGACTCTCAATGTGAGAGCCGAGGTAGTCTGAGTGACTCCTCGAAGTGTAGTGTCGCATCGTTCCACTTTTAACCAACGTTTAGTTGGCTTCAAAGCCTTTTTGAGATCATCAAACAATGTTTGAGAGATGAGTGATATTGTCGCACCCGAATCAATTAGCGCATGGCAAGTTAAGCAGTCCTCCAGGACTGTTTCCAGGTACGGGCGTTTAGATTCGTGGTTAGTGGACATATTCCCCACAAAGTGGAGTGATTGTTCGCAACGACGTGATGTGCCATTTCTGTTCAAGGTGGAAGCAGATTGATTTTTACGATTTTGAGTGGGCTTGGCTTTAACGAAGCGTTTGACCTTTTTCTTCGCAACCTGTGTATCAGAGTCTATAGACAAAGCCCGGGGGCTTGTTTCTTGATCAAGCGGGCCCTGGATAGGGTCTTGAATGCGAGCGGGAGAAATTTGAACTTTAACGTCCTTGCTAAGGGTGTTAATTCCTGCGGACCTGGTGTCCGGTAATTCCCCGTCTAGTCCTTGTGACTTATCTTTTACCCTTTCCTCAAATTGTTCTCGCTTTAGTTCTTCCCGTAGTGGAACTTCTGGGGAACATTGGTCTACGTTTTGATTGTCCTTCAACCCTTTGTTACCCTTGTGCTCTGACACTTTGTGTGGGTTGGGTGCAGGAACGTAGCGAACAGGTCGATTGTAGCGGTAGTCATGTTGATTGCGACGTACTTTACAGTTATTTCGACCGCGGAGGTTATTGGAATCATGGTTTCGTGGTAGAAACTGTTGTTGTGCGTCATCTCTCAACGCTCCAATACCTGATAATGCACCCTCTAGCTGGAGTGAGTGCTCCTGGTCAAACTTCAAAACCGAGTGGTCAGAGCTCTTAGCGTTGTGAACTTTTGATGCCTCAAAAGCTGTGCTTGCAAGCTCTCTGAGTTGTAAGATAGGCAAGCCAACGTGGGCGGCAGGGCCCAAGTAGGTAATGAAGGTAGGATACATGTTCGACAGGAACATTTGTTTAAAAGGTAACAGGTCTTCCATGCCTGTTTCAGTGACTAGGCCAAAGTAAGCTGAACGAAGCCTATGATAGTAAGCTTGTGGGTGTTCGTTCCGAGCTTGTTTGACGGTGTTAGCCAGTGAGCTATTGTGTTTGCGAGTCGCAGAACCACTGAATTCTACTTTCAAAGCTGTGGCAAGTTTAGCGTAGTCGTTTAGCACGTGTTGCTGTTGTAGACGAATGAACCTTGTCACGTGTCTATTTGACGTTCGCTTCAACAGGTAAACCCTGTCAGAAGCTGTAGCGTTCGGGTAGCCATCCAACGCGTCCTCTATGTCAGTTAGGAACGTCTCAGTATCGTTTGGCTGACCTGGAACGGGGTCAAAGGTGGGGAAATACTTGACGAGTTTGTCAAGGTATTCCACGCCAAGCGGGCGGAGAGGGTTGGCTTCATCCTGTGGAGAGATTGGGGCCGAAAGGTCAAGAGAAGAAGCCAAGCCTTGTTGTTGTTGGCCAAGAGGTGCAATATTACTCAGTGCCGAATGGCCAAGAGGAGAAGACTGAGGGACACATGAGGGAGGCAAGGTCTGAAACCTATCGTCTTTACTCCTGTGAGTACAGGGCTCCGGTTGCTTGGATTGGTAGTCGCGCTGTAGAGCGTGACCATTCTGGACTTCATCCAGATGGTACCTAAGGGTGGTATTCTGCTCCATTGCAGAGTCCATTTGAGCGCTTAGAGTACTGATTTTGGACACGTGAGTGTCACACTTGCTCCTTTCGGTCTCAAACTTATCTGTCATGGTTTGCAAATAGAGGTCTCGAGTACGGAGCGAGAGATTCAGTGATGAGATTTCCGCTGCTTGCTTAGAAATCAATATTTCCATCTTCATCACCTGAGTTCTCTCATCATTCATTTGGTCAGTGACTTCAATGAGTTCTGCTGACTTGTCATCCAACTTTGTCATTATGTTCATTAACTGATCGTCTTTGGTCTGCAGCGTTTTGAGTAGAACCGTGTTATTTTGAGTAACGTTCAACATAACTGCATGCATGTTATCAAGTTGAGCGCTCCTGTTTGTAGATAACTCTTCAGATTTATCTAGTTTGGCGTGGGCATCATCGTATTTAGTTTTGTATAAATCGAGTTGTTCCAGTAGCCTTTGATTTTGTTCCTGTAGAAAACGATTTTGTTGAAGAGCTTGTGCTTGTTCATCGTCATACGTTTTTGCAATTTTATTTAATTGTTCAGTTTTCAAGCGCAGCTCCATAGCTAGCAGAATTTTTCCATTTTCTGCATTTGTCATTAGTTTCCTGGTTCTCTCCACCTGTCCCTCCATGTCTACCATCACCTGCTCGTGCTTCAGCTGTGCACTGCGGTATTGGACAGATGCCAATCTCGGGTGGCAAGACATCAGGGCTAGACTGGAGAGAACCTTTACGAGGCCTGCGCCTGATGGTTGATTTTGGAAAGCGCTGTCTGCTTTTCCACTAAGGGCATAATTAGTGTTGGTATCGCTGCTGAGGTCAGAGATCAATACATTTGCGGGTGGAGGTTCACTAATTAGCGGGCGGGTGGGGATTACCCCTTCTGATTGCTTGCACATTATTAGAACATTTTGAAAGGAAAAATGTTTTTCCTAATTTTCCTAAATTTGGTTTTGGAATATATTGGAAGCTGCAAAGACAAGTTTTAATCTATTTATAGACGTTAATGAGCTATCAGTACTGGACAGTACTGTGGAAGTTGGACGTGAATGAATTTGCAAAAGCAAATTGAATTAATTCATCAATGCCAATGATTAATCCTACCTTTGTAGGCTATCTGGGTATTAAACTTTAATTAACATGAGATGTGGCTTCATCTAGGTTCATATGATAAGTTTAAAAGTGTCTCATTTGATTGGAAGAACATTAAATTATGTTCAACAATTTAACTTATTGAATTGAATGAGACGATAATCCATACAATCTCTGTTGATTGGATATCATAAGTGTGAACAGTAGACCAAATGTTTGGAACATTCAACACTGTGGCACTTCTCCCTAAGGCCGAAACCACATGGGATTCCCGCTGGGGTGGGGCTTCTGTCAGTAGTGGATTACTGACTGGGTTTTGAAAAACCCAAATTTTACTGATTGATCAATTTAATGATAAATCAAACCTGTATAGGCAATTTGTGAATTAAACTTTAATTAACCTGAGAAGTGCTTAATCTAGGTTAATATGAGAAGTTTAAGATGTCTCATTTAATTGGAAGAACCTATGTCCGAAAAAGGTATGTCCGACAATTTAAATAAATAAATTGAATGAGACCCAAACAATTGATATTGCTGGATTATTTAAACGTGATCCACGTTTGGATATTCGCCACTCCTTTTAAGGGATGTACTTGCAGTTCTTTACCACCAGGATGCGGAAATCAAACGGAAGTACAAAGGGCGGGACTTCTGTCGCGCGAGGCGGAGGAATTTAAACGGACACAGAACGTGAAAAAAAAAAAAAACATTGTTCAGAAATATCACGTTCTAAGCAGAAAATAGGGTCCCTCTCGCCATGGAGAAGTTAGGTTTACTAGTGACGTCTCACCTTAAACCATTCGGCCTACTTTGCTAGCGCTATGTTGACCGGAGCGACACGGTACATAATAGGGTTTGCCTGTAGTCAGTCCACACTGGTTTAGTGTGGTAGGCAGACAATTTACTTCGGCTCGGTCACCGAACGAATATCTTCTAATTTCTAACCTTATTGGCTCTAGAAGTTAATATTGACCGACAGACATAGTACCGTTTGGCCTAACGGACTAAGTCTGGAATTTACCACTCACTGCTCTGACGCTAAAAGACCGCTACCGGAGGCGCAATGTAGCCTCTTTAAATAGGAATACACACACGCAACCAATTTTTATAGAAAGCAGTCTGTTTGTACAATTTCTGTTTGCACAATTGATATTTGGAATTACACAGCAGAGTCTAATTCTATCTTAGATTCCTCCCAGGGGGCGTCATATATGTCGTGTCTTTGCTATCGTTAAATTGAAGACTTACTAGTGTTTATCATATATTCCTGCAATTAGGGCTTACGCTATCACCTGAGTAATAACGTAACTAATTAACTATGAATTCGAGGGCACCAGGGAAAGTTATTAGATTACAAAGTTATAATTTCCCAATATAACCTTTCAAATATTTTCATATCTGATCAATAGTCTTCTAATTAATGATTTATTTACTCTACCTCGTCAGTCTCATTCCAAACGTCGTAAATCGTTGATCTGCACGAACCCAGTCTTCACTATGAGTCATCCATACATCAATTGTCTTAAATCATTTATTAATTACTAACTAATTAATTCACAGAAATGCATAAACAAACAAACAAACTTAAAATAGTTACATGAAATGATGGGAGCAATATACCCTAGTGGGCTGAACCGGCATGGCGGCTGTTAGACAAAGGGAAAGTTGCGTTCGACTAATAATTCACTACAGAGTCCATAACTATAACAATTGACATGCTAATCCTTACACATGAACGCTCACTCATTCGGGAACAATTGCAATCAATATATATATAGTTACGTTCAGTGTGTGTGTCGTCTTGATCGTTGGAGAGAAGTTCGTTTTTGTTGGAGTTATTGTGGAGAGTTCAGAGTGACATTCGTTATAGAATGGATGTTTCAGCGGTTGTCTTTCTTCGTGTTCAATGATACCGAATTCCTAGCTGCAGACTAGAAGTCAATATCAAAGACTTGTTATGATTCGTATAAGAGTTTTAACCACGTGGGATGGTTAAAAGATTCAGCAGTCTGGTCTCAAACCTTGGCCCTCTCGTTATCGAGGTAAGCTGGTCTGCAACCTTTGTCCTCTCATGATTGAGAGAAACATGGTCTGGGGTAATTTCTTAAGAGTTGGCTTTTATTCAGATAGCAGAGAGGGGTGGTCCCATGGTCTCTGACCCATACTGGGCTCAGGGCGGTCCTTGGATTTAGTTCAAATCAAAAAGGTATTTGTATTTTTCTTAATTAAACAGTCCAAAATCATATTATACAAACAGTATCATACTCACTCATTCATTTTATACAACACCCAGATGTAAACCTCATATCTGAGGTTATTATATAAACAGCGGTATGGTAATGTGGTCCCACAGTCTCACATGAGTTTCCCACGTGATGACAAATGGACCGGTTCATAGCTGGACTGTCCACCGATCTTTCCTACTTGTGCAGGAATATGAAATATGTTCGTACCTCAAGTTCTGTGAGGTGGAAGAGAATTCCTTTGTCCTGAAAGTTTACCCTCTGTCTTAATACTGTTTGTGGTGGGGAGATTCTCAGGAATTTACGACATCTCTCTGTGATCACCGCATGGGTTGTGGTAGGAAAGGGAGAGGCAGGGAGAGGGGGATGGGGTTTGCAGTACCCAAGCAGGCAACGTCATGACATGTCCAAGAGCACAGAGATGTATTTATCAAATAATTCAGTATATGAAATAGCCAAGCCCTCTATTTTTTATCCATATCAGTATATCTCCTGAGGAGTACTTTAAAAAGGCAACTGATTACCATAAGTCAAATATATCCACAAATTACCTCTCAGTTCCCAAGCCCAGATAATGAACTTTACTACATCAAAACGGATAATGCTACACCTTTCTCTTGTGTGAGAACTTGGATTCATCCATCACCACCAATCTCTGTAGAGAACTTGACCCAATTTGGAAACGCTTCCTCCTCTTGAACCTCCTCAGGGCTTTGTTGCAGACCTTCAGTAATGAGAAGTAAGACAGATGTTAGTGATGTGAGAAGACTTGAGTGTCCCAGGGAGGCATGGCCATCAACTTCAATAGGAGGGGCACCGAAATCAACTCTCACTTAGGGTCCCAAATCGTCTTGAGCCAACACTGCTCCTGTCTCATGTGGAAATGCACTTTAATGGAAGTTGTCACACAATAACTGACTTTGAGTTTTTCTGTTGTTGCTATTTGCACTGTAATGCACTAAACATTTTCACGTTTTATAAAACATTCAGTCAGCAAAACAGGCGTTTGAAAACTCAAAGAAATTTAGTAATGAATGACAGATGGATTATCAAAATAGTTGTTAGTTGCAGCTCCAAAAACAGTTCTCAAAACACATTTGTGACAGCTTTTACTTAATTTTACTGAATAGCGTACGCTCACGAGAATGATAAATGAGGGCAGCAGCAGTGGTGCAAGACTCCGCAGTCATGCCATGCTGCCCTACCTTGACTGCCACCATGAAACGGGACCTAAATACAAAACAAAACCTTGGAGAGCCCCTTTAAATAATGCATGAAATATCCCAAAAGCCTGATTATTAAAAACACCCGTTTACATAAGTGAGCAAACATTTCCTCAGAGTGAATATAGGTAAACAAAGCTGGTGGATTTTTCAGAGTCAAAATTGCTCATAATTCTGCGTTAATCGACAACTGTAACAATCACAATGCACCTCTCACCTTTCTCAGGCTTTTCGTCATTATTGTCAGTCCTTGAGCTCTGTGTAATGCCATCATGAATAATATCAACTTGCCTCAAGTGTAGCCCCTGTGCAAATCTGCAATATTGCAACTAAGAAATTAACAAACCAGATCAACAGTATTTGATAATAGAAACCAAAATATTTTCTTCATAAATTAAACCCACGACAGGCTGTCACACCCTGATCTGTTTCACCTGTCCTCGTTATTGTCTCCACCCCCTCCAGGTGTCGCTTGTTTTCCCCAGTATATTTATCCCTGTGTTTCCTCTCTCTGTGCCAGTTCATCTTGTATTTCCAAGCCTACCAGCATATTTTCACAGTTTCCTGCTTTTCCTTTTCTCCTTTTTCTAGTCCTCCCGGGTTTGACCCTTGCCTGTTCTGGACTCTGTACCCGCCTGACCTGTACCCGCCTGACCATTGTGCCTGACCTGTACCCGCCTGACCATTGTGCCGGCCCTTGACCTCGAGCCTGCCTGCCACTCTGTACCTCCTGGACTCTGATCTGGTTATGACCTTTTGCCTGTCCACAACCATTCTCTTGCCTATTCCCTTTGGATTTATTAAACATCTTAATTAAACCCCAACCATCTGCCTCCTGTGTCTGCATTTGGGTCTTGCCTAGTGTCATGATATATGCCCCAGACTAAATCCAATGAGACCCAGCTTTTGGTAACACAACCTTAACTTGCCCTTAAAGCACATTTCTTCAGCCTGGAGAAACCTGCTCACCAGTCCACATCATCTGATTACCAAACATTTCGCTCCCTGCTTTTACATGAGCATCCATTCTGGTCTGGATTTATTATTTTATTTTTTATTACTGTTTTGGTTAGCGACTATATCACCTTCATGGTTTTGTTTTCTCCCAACGGTATTTTATAATCTATTGTCGCCCTGGATGTCTGCCTAGTTGAGGGCCTCCTCCGTTACCCGCTGCACTGCTCCCCGCCTGCACTAGTCTGTCTCTCCCAGTCAGGGTCAGGTGCCTCTCTCTCGTTCTCTCTCTCTCGTTCCCTCTCTCTCTCGTTCTCTTTCTCTCGTTCTCTCTCTCTCTCGTTCTCTCTCTCTCTCATTCTCTCTCGCACTATTTGATTAGTGATTCGTGCCATGCTTGTATTATTTAGGAATGTTTTTATTTGAAGTTGTAGTTCATTTAAATATGAGTGTTTAGCATTGTGTTGGCTATATATATCTTAGATTGTTCTGTTAACTTTGTGTGCCTAGCGTTGTTTTCTCATGTTAATTGATAGGGCAATAAACGAACATGCTGCTTTCGGATTTTACAATGTTGCCGATACTTTTAAAGCCCGTTGCTCTGTGAATGAGGAAATATACGAATGTTTCTTACACGTGTTTTGGGAGAAACCACACGCTTGCTCTGTAAATGCACGCGAGAACTATGCACATTTCTCCCAAACAACATGGTAGAAATTGGACTCTTGCGCTTAAATGTCAGGACCGCTCCCTTGGTACTTAACCATGTCTCTTTACACACACTACTGAAATATTTGGTGTTAAAGACTCTGGTGACTGTGGATTGTCATTCAAGTGCTGTCTGTAAATCCAAATGTTGTATCCTCCAATCCAGACTTGCCATTATTTTGCTGATTCTACTGTCTGGAAATGTGCAATCTAACCCAGTTCCTGACATATTTACCCTTGCCGAATTGAGTGGCACGAATTTTCTGCATATGAATGTAAGAAGTCTTCTGCCAAAGCTTGATTTTCTGAATATATGGATAAAAACGGTCAACCCTGAAGTCTTTAGGCTTTTTGAAACCTGCCTCAAAATCTATTACAGACAAAACTATTGGCATAAACGGTTACAATGTTTTTCATGCAGATGGTAAATCTAAGGGTGGTGGTGTTGCTGTGTACGTAAAAGACAAGTTCTCAGCGATTGTTCTGACTTCTGTTACTAAACCTAAGCAATTTGAAAATCGGTCTTTGAACCTAAACCTCGGTGTCCTTTAGAAGTGGTATCTTTGCAGCAATTCGACCATAAAGGCCTGTTTCACACAGTCTCCTCTGAACAGTTGGGGTTGAGATGTGTCTGTTACTTGAACTCTGTGAAGCATTTATTTGGGATACAATTTCTGAGGCTGGTTACTCTCATGAACTTATCCTCTGCAGCAGAGGTAACTCTGGGTCTTCCTTTCCTGTGGAGGTCCTCATGACAGCCAGTTTCATCATTGTGCTTGCTGGTTTTTGCGACTGCACTTTTACTTTTAGCAAGGCACACCTGTTAATTGAAATGCATTCCAAGTAACTACCTCATGAAGCTGGCTGAGAAAATGCCAAGAGTGTGCAAAGCTGTCATCAAGGAAATGGGTGGCTACTTTGAAGAATCTCAAATATAAAATACATTTTCATTTGTTTAACACTTTTTTGGTTACTACATGATTCCATATGTGTTATTTCATAGTTTTGATGTCTTCACTATTATTCTACAATGTAGAAAATAGTAAAAAATAAAGAAAAACCCTGGAATGAGTACGTATGTCCAAACTTTTAACTGGTACTGTACATAAATGCCTTGTATCATATGACGCTGTACTTACTTTAAAGGCAGACACCGTTGTTCATTCATAACACAAGCATAAAGGCTAAGATTCATCATAGCGTTTGAATGTTTTTGCGACTGCAATTGAATAAACTTTCTTTAAATGTTCTGGATTGACTGACCTTAACGCCTTAAACTAATGATGCACTGCCATTTCTCTTTGCTTATTTGAGCTGTTCTTGCCATAATAGACTTGGTCTTTTACCAAATAGGGCTATCTTCTGTATACCACCCCTACCATGTCACAACACAACTGATTGGCTCAAACACAATAAGAAGGAAAGAAATTCCACAAATTAACAAGCCACACCTGTTAATTGAAATGCATTCCAGGTGACTACCTCATGAAGCTGGTTGAGAAAATGCCAAGCGGGTGTTTTCAAGCAATAGTAAACTGGGTCCCGCTTTATTTCAAGTGAATCTCATGAATGCTCCGTAAAGCATTCATATAGGCTTCATAAGCACTGCATAAATGGGTCACAAATCATCTATAACCATATTTCATGCTCTATAAAATATTAATAAGGGTACATTTACTGGGCGGGAGAGGCTGGTCCAATCAAGGTGTCATAAAAAGAAATGCACCTCCCTCCCCAAATATTTTCACCTCAAAAAAATAAAATTGACTTATATAGCCCTTCAGAGAGCAGAGAGAGGAGAGAACCACCTCGAGTGGATTGTCCATTTATGGACATCAATTCGATATTTACTTTTCATTCATTTTATGACTCATTGTGACTTCAGTTTATCTGAGATGAAATTGACTACGATTGCTGATGTCTCAAAGTGCTGTACACTTTGTACACAAAGTGCTGTACAGACACCCAGCCTAAAACCCCAAACAGCAAGCAATGCAGGTGTAGCAGCACGGTGGCTAGGAAAAACTCCCATGAAAGGCCAAAACCTAGGAAGAAACCTAGAGAGGAACCAGGCTATGAGGAGTGGCCAGTCCTCTTCTGGCTGTGCCGTGTGGAGATTATAACAGAACATGGCTAAGATGTTCAAATGTTCATAAATGACCAGCATGGTCAAATAATAATAATCACAGTAGTTGTCGAGGGTGCAACAAGTCAGCACCTCAGGAGTAAATGTCAGTTGGCTTTTCATAGCCGATCATTAAGACTATCTCTACCGCTCCTGCTGTCTCTAGAGAGTTGAAAACAGCAGGTCTGGGACAGGTTGCAAGTCCGGTGAACAGGTCAGGGTTCCATAGCCGCAGGCAGAACAGTTGAAACTGGAGCAGCAGCACGGCCAGGTGGACTGGGGACAGCAGCAAGGGGTCATCATGCCAGGTAGTCCTGAGGCATGGTCCTAGGGCTCAGGTCCTCCGAGAGAGAGAAAGAAAGAAGGAGAGAAATAGAGAGAGAAAGAGAAAACATGACCCTCCCATCGTACTGTAAAATAATGTAACACCCTCCACCCTCATAGAATAAACTCAAAATAATGCTTACGACCAAAAACAACAATAACTGTAGCGACTCTGTATTTATAAAGATGGAGTCTGACTTTGCCACTTCAGCATGCTTTTGTGGCACAGTTGATGCCAATCAGGGCTATGGGCCAGAAGGTTGATGGTTCGCCGACCACCACAGACGAGTTCCTTCTCCCTGCCTGTTTCATTATGCTATGGTCAGAGCTGGCTGCAGCCAATGATCAGCTAGGGGGAAATCTGATTTTCAACATTTTTATACCATATTTATAATTATATAAAATATATGCAACAAAAAAAATCCACTAACAGGTTTCTGTGCCAATGCACCACACAGCCAATAAACGGAGCATGATTTCGGGCACTTCAATATCATGGTTTGTGTTTCCAACACCACAATAAATAGACTATTTACATTTCGACAAAGAGAAAATGCATCCCTCCCTACCTTGTAAGCTTACACAGTATCGATGGCTTGGCTTTATAATCTCCGAATGTCATTAAACTTTTTGGTGTTTTGTAAAAGATGCCTATTTCCATTCATCCATTGATCGCTGCACAGTTTGGAGTTATTGATTTTATTTGTCAGTAAAAAAAAATATATGTTTATACACAAAGATTTTTGAAGGTGACTGGGATTGGGGTGGCAGGTATCCTAGTGGTTAGAACGTTGGACTAGTAACTGAAACACTGCAAGATCAAATCCCTGAGCTGACAAGGTAAAAGTCTGTTGTTATGCCCCTGAACAAGGCAGTTAACTCACTGTTTCTAGGCTGTCATGGAAAATAAGAATTTGTTCTTAACTGGCTTGCCTAGTTAAATCAAGGTATAAAAAAAAAGTACAATAAAGTTGGTGACTTATTTCCATTGTGGTCCCTATTTTCTACATAAATACATATGCAATTACATATTGTAGATACAGAGATAGAGAAAAAACTGCTCAACCTCCGAATGAGTATGAGGGCGGAGTTTATGTACAATTCTTTCAAACTTGTTTGGCTGGTACCTTATTCTTTAGATTGTTGGGGCTGCTGGTGAACTACAAAGTGCAGGATTAATCAAAGTGACTGTCACGATCGTGTGGCGGATTAACGGACCAAAATGCAGCAGTTGGAAAATAAGCCATCTTCTTTTATTAAACAACACGAAGATGAACACGACACAAAACACTTTAACAAAACAACAAAACGACCGTGAAGCTACAAACGTTGTGCACATACATAAAGGCTACAAACGTTCTACATAGACAATTACCCACAATTAATGAGAGCCTATGGCTACCCTAAATAAGGCTCCCAATCAGAGACAACCGACATCAGCTGTCTCTAATTGGGAACTCATTCAGGCAACCATAGACTCTTCTAGATCACTCACCAACATAGACAACGCTAGACATCTACACTAAACACAAAACCATATTTTACACCCCATAACCCCTTTACCAAATAAACATCAAAAACCAACAAAACATAAACATTACCCATGTCACACCCTGACCTAACTAAAATAATCAAGAAAACAAAGAATAATAAGGCCAGGGCGTGACATAACCCCCCCCTTGAGGCGCGAACTCCGGGCGCACCATACACAGTCTAGGGGAGGGTCTGGGTGTGCTCCCCTCCACGGTGGCGGCTCCGGCTCTGGTCGTAGTCCCCACGTCACCACAGTACCTAACCACCTCCTAGGCCTCCTCCAAACGACCCCCCTCCACATTAACCCCATTGCATTCAGGGGCAGTTCCAGACTAAGGGGCAGTACCAGGGTAAGAGGCAGTACCAGGGTCAGGGGCAGTACCAGGATCAGGGGCAGTACTAGGGTCAGGGACAGTACCAGGGTAAGGGGCAGCACCAGGGTAAGGGGCAGCACCAGGGTAAGGGGCAGCACCAGGGTAAGGGGCAGCTCCAGGGTAAGGGGCAGCTCCGGACTGAGGAATGGCAGCTCCGGACTGAGGGACTGCAGCTCCGGACTGAGGGACTGCAGCTCCGGACTGAGGGACAGCCCATGGCTGGCTGACAGATCTGGCTGCTCATGGCTGGCTAACTGATCTGGCTGCTCATGGCTGGCTGACGGATCTGGCTGCTCATGGCTGGCTGACGGATCTGGCTGCTCATGGCTAGCTGACGGATCTGGCTGCTCATGGCTAGCTGACGGATCTGGCTGCTCATGGCTAGCTGACGGATCTGGCTGCTCATGGCTAGCTGACGGATCTGGCTGCTCATGGCTAGCTGACGGATCTGGCTGCTCATGGCTAGCTGACGGATCTGGCTGCTCATGGCTGGCTGACGGATCTGGCTGCTCATGGCTGGCTGACGGATCTGGCTGCTCATGGCTAGCTGACGGATCTGGCTGCTCATGGCTAGCTGACGGATCTGGCTGCTCATGGCTGGCTGACGGATCTGGCTGCTCATGGCTGGCTGACTGATCTGGCTGCTCATGGCTGGCTGACTGATCTGGCTGCTCCTGTCTGGTTGGCGGCTCTGGCAGATCCTGTCTGGTTGGCGGCTCTGGCAGATCCTGTCTGGTTGGCGGCTCTGGCAGATCCTGTCTGACGGACGGCTCTAGCGGCTCCTGTCTGGCTGGCGGCTCTAGCGGCTCCTGTCTGGCGGACGGCTCTAGCGGCTCCTGTCTGGCGGACGGCTCAGTGGGCTCATGGCAGACGGGCGGCTTTGCAGGCTCATGGCAGACGGGCGGCTTTGCAGGCTCATGGCAGACGGATGGCTCAGATGGCGCTGGGGAGACGGATGGCTCAGATGGCGCTGGGGAGACGGATGGCTCAGATGGCGCTTGGCAGACGGGCAGTTCAGTCATTGCAGTGCAGACGGCAGACTCCTGCCGGCTGAGGCGCACTGTAGGCCTGGTGCGTGGTGCCGGGACTGGTGGCACCGGGCTGGGGACACGCATCTCAGGGCTAGTGCGGGGAGCAGCAACAGGACGCACAGGACTCTGGGGACACACAGGAGGCTTGGTGCGTGGTTTAGACACTGGTGGTAAAGGGCTGGAGACACGCACCATATAGCTAGTGCGTGGAGGAGGCACTGGTGGTACTGGGTTGGGGCGGGGAGGTGGCGCCGGAAATACCGGACCGTGCAGGCGTACTGGCTCCCTTGAACGCCGAGCCTGCCCAACCTTACCTGGTTCTCTGCTCCCCGTCGCCTGACCAGTGCGGGGAGGTGGAATAACCCGCACCGGCCTATGTAGGCGAACCGGGGACACCATGCGTAAGGCTGGTGCCATGTACGCCGGCCCGAGGAGACGCACTGGTGACCAGATGCGTTGGGCCGGCTTCATGACATATGGCTCAACGCTCAGTCTAGCCCGGCCGATACGTGGAGCTGCAATGTACCGAACCGGGCTATGCACGCGTACAGGAGACACCGTGCGCTCTACTGCGTAACACGGTGTCTGCCCGTACTCTCGCTCTCCACGGTAAGTACAGGGAGTAGGCGCAGGTTTCCTACCTGACTTCGCCACACTCCCTTTAAGGCCCCCCCCAAGAAATTTTTGGGTTGTACTCACGGGTCTCCAGCCTTGTCTCCGTGCTGCCTCCTCATATCGCCTCCTCTCGGCTTTCGCTGCCTCCAGCTCTTCACGAGGGAGGCGATATTCTCCAGGTTGTGCCCATGGATCTTCTTCCAATTCCTCCTCCCAACTCCAGAGATCCTGTGTAGGTATGTCCTGTTGCCGCCTTCCATGCCGCTTGGTCCTATGGTGGGTAATTCTGTCACGATCGTGTGGCGGATTAACGGACCAAAATGCAGCAGTTGGAAAATAAGCCATCTTCTTTTATTAAACAACACGAAGATGAACACGACACAAAACACTTTAACAAAACAACAAAACGACCGTGAAGCTACAAACGTTGTGCACATACATAAAGGCTACAAACGTTCTACATAGACAATTACCCACAATTAATGAGAGCCTATGGCTACCCTAAATAAGGCTCCCAATCAGAGACAACCGACATCAGCTGTCTCTAATTGGGAACTCATTCAGGCAACCATAGACTCTTCTAGATCACTCACCAACATAGACAACGCTAGACATCTACACTAAACACAAAACCATATTTTACACCCCATAACCCCTTTACCAAATAAACATCAAAAACCAACAAAACATAAACATTACCCATGTCACACCCTGACCTAACTAAAATAATCAAGAAAACAAAGAATAATAAGGCCAGGGCGTGACAGTGACACTGGACTAGCGCACTTGCCAGAGTCTTTAGGGTGTCTATAGCTAGGTTTCCATCCAATTGGCGACAGATTTTCATGCGAATATTCTAAAATCTTCAAAAAAACTATGTGCCATTCAGAGTGGCCTTTAGGAAAATTTGGTGCCAGACAACATGACAGGGAAGATTTAAATGGACATATGAGAAATTTTACGGGCATCCAAATGCATTCAGATTCAACCTGGCGCAGCCAGCGCCATCAATAAGGGATGTTCGCCAAATGAGCCACATTTAGTTGTCCTTCAAAAAAACAGCTATAACAACGTTCAAAAACACTATTCCGTGTGTTTCGATTTGTAGCATTTGCAAAACTTAATTGGTTTTTAGGCTACTTTCCTAAAATAATAATTGTCCACCTCACAGTTCAGCTATCAGGGATTTGGCTTAGTTGTCCACTTTATGATATTAATAGATATATACAGTATGTAGTGCTTTTTAAGCCCTGGGTGTACAAATCATTATGACATAGACTCACCAGGTGATTCCATTATGAAGCCCTGGGTGTACAATTCATTATGACATAGACTAACCAGGTGAATCCAGTGAAAGCTATGATCCCATATTGATGTCACTTGTTTAATCCACTTTAAACAGTATCGGTGAAGGGGAGGAGCCAGGTTAAAGAAGGATTTTTAAGCCTTGAGACAATTGAGACCTGCATTGTGTGTGTGTGTTTGCCATTCAGAGGGTGAATGGACAAGACAAAATGTTTACTGTATGTGCCATTGAACGGGGTATGGTAGTAGGTGCCAGGCGCATCGGATTGCAACACTGCTGCTTTTTTCATGCTCAACAGTTTCCCATGTGTATCAAGAATGGTCCACCACCCATAGGACACCCAGCCAACTTGACACAACTGCGGGAAGCATTTGAGTCAACATGGGTCAGCATCCCCGTGGAATGCTTTTGATACCTTGTATAGTCCATTCCCCAATGAATTGAGGCTGTTCTGAACTCAATGCTAGGAAGGTGTTCTTATTGATTTTTTTCATAAGCTGCATTTCAAATAAAGTGGGACCGAAAACTGTCACCGACCAACCCTGCTCCCATTACATATAAGAGAATGACACACTAATGAGGGTAAATGGAATCTCAAAGATCCTACAATTACCAGATTCAACAGATTCTGTCATTCCCAGTCTTTCCCTATATCACAAAGCACTGGTGAAAACCCTGCATGTCAGTCTCAGAAAAATTCCTTTGGGTGAAACCACACTTTCCTCTCTCCATCTCTCCCTCACTTCGTATCTCTCCCGTTGTGTCTCTTCGGTATTAGCTGTTATTGGTAATAAACCAGGCCTGTTGTGTGTGTGTGTGTAACTAGTCCCATTGGGAATTTTACCTGCCACCAACATCAATTCACCGTCTAACACCCAGCCAACCCAGCCACTACTACAGATAGGGGGCTGATGGCTACAGGCCTGGCGACACCCTTACTGTAGCAGGTTTTCGTGAGTCTTGTCAGAGATTCAGACTTCTCCGTAGGTGCCAAATCGGGCACACTTAGGGTAAGGGATAAGGTTTGGGTTAGGGCTAGGGCTAGGGTTAGGGTGAGGGTTAAGTTTAGTGTAAGGGTTACGTTTAGTGTTAGGAAAAGTGTTAAGGTTAGTGCTAGGGTTAGTAGATAGGTAGTTTAAATGTTACTTATAGTCTGTAGATAGTCTGTAGAAGGACCATCCAAATAAAGTATTATCGCCAAACCTGATAAAGGCACACATATCCACACACACAAACAGAATCACAGACAATTGTGCACTGCACGTACGCAGCACAAACACAGATGATCGGTACTGCCCATGCAACTGGTCAGTCTGTCTGGGTCATACAGAACCTACCAGAGCAGATAATAATAAAATATACAAATTAATAAATATTCAAACACAACAGATGTATACAAGTAAGGCAGATAGAAAATAGAGCCAGGAAAAAAAAAAAAGAAGAAAAATTAAGAAAAAACAGTTGCTGTGATTGTATGCAGTATGGCCAACATTTTATAAATACAATTACAAAATACCATAAAGATTAATGTATCAAAATAAACTACTAAATACTTTAATTTCATATTTTGTCATTTAAAACACACAAAAATTATTTGCAAGTAGCCAGGTGGAACAGCAACCACATTCTCGAGACGCCTTTTTTCTTGCTTTGAATGTGATATGTTGTTGTTGTTGCTGATCTGCCTTAGTAAGTTATTCTTAATTAGAATGCATGCTAGCCCATGTACTACAGCTTGTACCACACTATCCTCCTGCCACAGTCAACTGCGGTCTCAGACAAGCCTGCACCTTGATTAGCATAATCATTCCCCAGAGCATTCATCCCAAATGCCACCCTATTCCCTATATAGTGCACTAATTTTGACATGAGCACTATGGGCAGGGATGGGCAAAAATGACAAAATACAATTTCAAAATACAGATACACAATACCATAAAGATCAATGTATCTAAATGAACTACAAAATACTTCTATTTTCTGATGTATATAATTAAAATTCATTTATTTTATATTTTTAAATATACTGAACAAAAATATAAACGCAACATGCAACAATTTCAAAGATTTTACTTTTACAGTTCATATGAGGAAATCAGTCAATTAGAAACAAATCATTAGGCCCTAATCTATGGATTTCACTTGACTGTTATTGTTAATATATTTTTTATTTGACCTTTATTTAACTATGCATGTCAGTTAAGAACAAAAGGTGAGAGAACAACATATCACTATCGTATCAAGTACATTTTCCCTCAACAAAGTATTTTTTACATACACATTTATATTTAGTTAATTTAGCAGACACTCTTCTCACACCATAGTGCTATCAGACTTCTGATACCAATGCAGAGTGAAAGGGGGCCAGAAAATGTGAACCACTATAAAAAATAAATGTATAGAAAAGAATCTTGTATTTTGATAATATAAATTACAGTATTTTGAACATAGAATATACATTACAGTACAGTTTAGCCCAGTGTATTTCAGTTTTTTGTAAGATTTTATTTAGAATACAAAACATGCACATATTAAAAGACAACATACAGATGCACACAAACATAAACATCACACCTGCCCAGACCCACTTGTACTCCCCTCTATTTCCAGTGCCTGCACTGCTCTCTGCCACGTTTTCAATTGGCATCATTTTGTTCCTCTCTGTTGCCCACGCTCTTTCAATATTTAGATAATCAAGCATATGATTTTTCCATTGTCTTAATGGTGGAGGATTGGTTGATTTCCAGTTTTCAAATATAATTTTTTTCAAGATAAATGATGAGAAGTGTATTTTCCAACCCATTGGGTATCTCAATGCACCCTCATTTAACATGTCCTGAAATATGGATACAGATGGATTCAAAGTACATTTACATTTTAATACTTCTGACATCCTACTTTCTAACTCCGCCCTTCACTGTTGGACTTTATAGCATTCCCAGAAGGCATGGGTTATTGAGTCATTGTTGCTTTTACTCTTATGAATGAATTACATCTGAATGAATCAATGAATTAAATTGTATTTTTGTGTCAAATCGCCAATTGGCAACCCATCCTTTATTGGATTAATTTACACATAAACAAACATTACAATAATTCACTGTGGTAATTCGATTATACTTCAACGACAATTCTAAAATATGACACTGTCGTTGGGTTGTAGAATTTGTGAATTTGGTCTCTTGTATAATACCTTTATATACGTTAGTTTATACTGGATTAAGCACAAATGTGTGTTAGTTAAGTTCCAACTCTATCTTGTGCCAATGTAAGTTATTTTTAAGTCCTGGTTCCTATAGTTTATATATTTTTCTAAGTGATTGTCAGTTGGATAGGTTCTCTGAAGTTTTTGTTACTCTTACCTATCATATGAGCTTCCTTTTCTGACTCAAATAGGATTCTCTCAAGATTGCTCTGATGTCCAAAATATTTTAAATACACATTTTGTGAGATGAAACTTTTAAGTTGCATGTATTTTAAAATATCTACATTGGTCAGTCCAAAATTGCTTTTTAATTCTGTCATGGAAATACATTCATTTCCTATTACCAAGGCATTTACGGTTTCTATGCCTTTAGTTTTCCAAGTGCATTCTGAAAAGCTATCCAAGGATTGCTCCATAGGGTTGTGTTTTTTTGGCAGTGATATTGGTTCTTGTAGAATCCGTTACCCTTCCTTCCATATTGTTATACTGTTTTTAAAGACGCACTATGCAGAAATCACTTTGCCATTTCCTGGTTGCTAAAATTTGAATAGTTTGCCTAATTTCAGTTTATGGGACAAAACAAGCAAGTATAGTGTAGAGAATCATTGTACCATCTAAACCATTGTACAATATCTTGTCTGAAGGAAACCGGTACCGGTATGAAATATTTAATTGAAATTTGAAGGTAGTTTTGTGCCTACCCAAAAAATCCAAAGCTGTCTAATATTTCCTATATACAGGACAAACACTTCAAAACTATGTTTTTTATTATTTATTTGTTTATTGTCTTTTTTGCCACTTATGAATGTGTTATTCAATGCGTTTCTCTGGGCTATTGTAGTAAAGGCCTAATTCAATATTTTATCCCTGCAAAAATGTTTGATAGCTAAAGGGGTCCTAAAATTCTAAATCAAATTGCTAAATTATCCATAGTATGACCATCTTAAAACAATTCCACATGTCAGCTTAGAAAATACTCAGAAGTAATATAAATGTGTATTTCAAATGCATTTACAAAACAGAAATACTGCCCATCTCTGATTGTATGTTATATCGTAATAAGAAGGGAATGGCAGTGCTGTCAGCAGTCTCTGGTTGCGTTGCAAATGGCACCAATAGGCAGAGATGAGCAGTATTTCTGTTTTTGAGATATGTATTTTTTCTACTTCTGAAAATTTTGTCATTTGAATTACACTGGGCTGAACTACACTCCAACGTATTTTGTATTAAAAAAAAACTGTAATTAGTATGTTCAAAATACTTAAGACTTTTCTATACAGTTTGTGATAGTGGTTCTCATTTTGTGGCCCCTTTTGCATTGGTATCTGATAGCACTTTGGTGTGATAAGAGCGTCTGTGTCACGTTCCTGACCTTATTTCCTTTGTTTAGTCTTTGTTTAGTTGGTCAGGACGTGAGCTGGGTGGGTATATTCTATGTTTTGTGTCTCTGTAACGGGCTTCCTCCTTCTCCTCATCCGAAGAGGAGTAGCAGGGATTTGACCAACGTGCAGCGGGTTGTGGATACATAATGATTTATTAGACAAAATGGAAAAACACGACAAACACTTGAATAATTACAAAACAAATAAACGAATGTAGACAGACCTGGACACGAACTTACATACAACGTGAAGAACGCATGAACCAGGAAAACAGACTACATAAAACGAACTAACTAACAAAAACCGGAACAGTCCCGTGTGGCGTAACATACAGACACTGACACAGGAGACAACCACCCACAACGAACACTGTGAAACAACCTACCTAAATATGACTCTCAATTAGAGGAACGCCAAACACCTGCCTCTAATTGAGAGCCATACCAGGCAACCCTTAAACCAACATAGAAACAGACAACATAGAATGCCCACCCAAACTCACATCCTGACCAACTAAAACATACAACAAACTAACAGAAATAGGTCAGGAACGTGACAGTCTTGTTGGTTTAGGTGTGTCTGATTGGCCTGATATGGTTCTCAATCAGAGGCAGGTGTTTTACGTTGTCTCTGATTGGGGACCATATTTAGGTAGGCTGTGTTCACTGTTTGTTTGTGGGTGATTGTTCCTGTTCATTGCGTTCTTTGTTTTCACTAGGTTCACATGTTCAGGTCTGTAGCGTCGTTGGTTTCATTCTGTTTATTGTTTTGTTCGTGTTTATAAGTGTTCCAATAAATATGGAAACGTACCACGCTGCGATTTGGTCCTCCTCTCTTCCACCTAACGACGAGCGTTACAGTCTGTTAAATTAACTAAATATAAATGTTCATGTAAAAATATTGATACAAAATTTGTTGAGGGAAAATGTACTTGATAAGTTGTTATGTTCAATTTCACATATACATTTACATTTTTACCATTTAGCAGACACTCTTATCCAGAGTGACTTCTTCAACTAATGTAGATAAACAACATCAACACATCACAGTCATAGCAAGAAAAGTATATCATATTCAAAATACAAGTATGTTGTAATGTAGTTTATTTTGATACGCTGCTCTAAATTGTATTTTGTCATTTTTGCCCATCCCTGCCCATAGTGCCCATCACTGCCCATAGTGCCGTGTCAAAAGTAGTGCACTCTATAGGGAATAGGTTGGCATTTGGAACAAATTCCCTGGGGAATGATTATGCTAATCAAGGTGCAGGCTTGACTGCGACTGCGGTTGACTGTGGCAGGAGGATAGTGTGGTACAAGGTGTAATAAAAAAAAGGCTGTAATTTTCCTATGACATTTCCAGTTTAAAATCAATTCCCTATGGAGCAATAGAGAGTGTGGGAAGAAATCTGATTTACATTACATTAATGTACATGTTGGAAAGGACAATTTGACTAATGCCAGACAAGATCTAATTGGTCCCGCTTTAAAATACATTCAAATTATAAAGGCTTCATAAATCCTTCATAATGACTTCATAGGCACTAAATAAATGTGTTTAAAGTCATTTATAACCCTATCTCATGCATTATAAAGGGTTCATACATGTGGCATAACTGTGTGACATAATCACCAAAGTCAAATGTGACATACTATGTCGAATATGTTACAAACATGTGCTCTACAAAGTGTGACATTTTGTGCTGAAGGATGGCACATACTCTAAAGTGAGGTCATGTTAGCGCTATCTGTGTTCCTTGGTACGTCCCTCCCCTAAACCCTTACCCTTACCTTAACCCCTAGCTTTACCATTACCTAACCATAATCATAACCCTTACGTAATCCTAACCTCAACCCATACGTGAGCCATTTTAAATTTCAACTTCAATGGGGTAGGGACGTCCGAAGGATCTTCAATAGCAAAGACCAATCTCGTTCCCCGGCACTTCCGCGCGGAAGGTCTGGTGGACCAACACATCAAACGTGGCTTTCGTTAACCTATACAGAGTGCAGGGAGAATCATTACTCATTGGCTTAATCTACCAACCAATCATCTCCTACAAAACCTTCCCCTGTGTGCCATCTCCGTCGTATCGGTCCAACGTCTTGACAATGAAGAGCTTCTGTTTATAGTTTACATTGTGATCGTGTTCCCCACAAGCACGACACACATTTGTCATACATTTGAAGGGTGTAGTCTTTCTTCTTCTCGTGGAGCCATTAGCTAGCTATGTCATCTGCTAATTCATGAATTGTTTTTTTCTCCCTTGATGCCAGGGGGAATGGTTTCTACTAGACACCACAGCCACGAAGTCGAAACGTTCGATATCGTAAAAATGAAGCATAATTATAGAAACGGGTGTAGCCATAATTATGCCTTTTTGACTGTCAACTGGTGAAGACAAGGGGAATTGTTTTGCTCGCAAAAGACACAGCCTGATGGCAATTACTTTACTCAGTAAGGTCTCTCCCATAGATTTATATGGTCACTCCCACTAAGGCCAACTGAATAGTTGATTGCCCAGGCTTATTCTGTTTTATATGTGTGCGCAATAGCCTGGTGACAACGTTACGCCAAGAAATACATACCTTGATGAAAGCCACCAACATAAGGACATTTAAAGTGATTTTCATCTGGAACCAAGTTACATGTTCCTCAATACACAAACATGCACAGACAGGTCTTTGACACAACGATATAACAAGCCATACCGTGGGATGCTTGGCCCAGTCAGGACATTGACACATTCACCCTCTACACCTACTGAAAGATCAGCCACAAACCTGTGGCACTATTGTAGCAGGTAGAAATCAAACCCTGGTCTCCAGCATGGGAACATAAGAGGAATACCTAGTGTGGTGGTCTCAGTTACTGTAGGACTGCTCTAAATCATCTTGGCTCTGTCACACACACACACACACACACACACACACACACACACACACACACACACACACACACACACACACACACACACACACACACACACACACACACACACACACACACACACACACACACACACACACACACACACAGTGAAACTCAAACTTTGCCTGTCCATCTCAATTGGGTTGAGGTTGGGTGACTGTGGAGGCAAGGTCAGATGGGATGGTGTATCACTGCAGAATGCTGTGGGAGCCATGCTGGTTAAGTGTTCCTTGAATTTAAAAAAATCACTGACATTGTCACCTGCAAAGCACCCCACACTATCACACCTCCTCCTCCATGCTTCACTGTGGGAACCACACATGGTGAGATCATCCGTTCACCTACACTGCGTTGGAACCAAAAATCTAAAATTTGGACTCATCAGACCAATGTCTATTGCTCGTGTTTCTTGACCCAAGCAAGTCTCGTCTCATTGGTGTACTTTAGTAGTGGTATCTTTGCAGCAATTCGACCATAAAGGCCTGATTCACGCAGTCTCCTCTGAACAGTTGATGTTGAGATGTGTCTGTTACTTGAACTCTGTGAAGATTTATTTGGGCTGCAATTTCTGAGGCAGGTAAATCTAATGAACTTATCCTCTGCAGCAGACAGGAAAGTCTCTAGATCTTCCTTTCCTGTGGCGGTCCTCATGAGAGTCAGATTCATCATAGCGCTGGATGGTTTTTGCGACGGCAAATGAATACACTTTCTTGACATTTTCCGGATTGACTGACCTTACATTTTAAAACTTCTTAGGGATAGAGGGCAGTATTTTCACATCCGGATGAAAAGCATGCCCAAAGTAAACTGCCTGCTACTCAGGCCCAGAAGCTAGGATATGCATATAATTAGTAGATTTGGATAGAAAACACTCTGAAGTCTCAAAAATTGTTTGAATTATGTCTGTGAGTATAACAGAACTGATTTGGCAGGCAAAACCCCGAGCACTATCCATCCAGGGAAAACAATTTTTGAGGTCAATCTGTTTTCCATTGGCTTTCTATGGTAAGCCCTTTTAATAGGAATCTGCTTGCAGTTCCTATGACTTCCACTAGATGTCAACAGTCTTTAGAAATTGGTTGATGTTTTTCTTTTGAGAAATTAATAAGTAGCCCTGTTCTTTCCATGTGTCACTCCAGGTGGACTCTAGTCTTTTGGTCCGCGTGACCTGGAACCCCTTCACTTTGTTTTCGTCCGGTATTGAACACAGTTTATCCCGTCTTAACTTTTATCGATTACTTACGTTTTACGATACCTAAGTTTGGATTAGGAACGTTGTTTGAAATGTTTGGACAAAGTTTACAGGTAACTTATTAGATACTTCGTAGTCATGTTGGGCGAGTTGGAACCGGTGTGTTTTCTGAATCAAACTTGCCAAATAAATGACATTTGAGGATATAAAGAAGGAATTTATCGAACAAAAGGACCATTTGTGATGTTTCTGGGACATTTTGGAGTACCAACAGAAGAAGATCTTCAAAGGTAAGGCATAAATGATATCATTATTTCTGAGTTTTGTGTCGCACCTGGCTGGTTGAAATATGATTTTCATGTGTTTGTATGCGGGGTGCTGTCACCAGATAATTGCATGGTCTGCTTTCGCCGTAAAGCCTTTTTGAAATCTGACACTGCGGCTTGGTTAACAAGAAGTTAAGCTTTATTTTGATGTATTATACATGTATGTTTTGTGAATTTTAATTATGAGTATTTCTGTTTTGAATTTGCCGTGCTACAATTCACTGTATGTTGTCAAATCAATCCTGTTACCGGGATCTGAGCAGGAAGGGATCACTAAGACTAATGATGCACTGTCATTTCTCTTTTCTTATTTGAGATGTTCTTGCCATAATAGACTTGGTCTTTTAGCAACTAGGGCTATCTTCTGTATACCACCCCTACCTTGTCACAACGCAACTGATTGACTCAAACACATTAAGAAGGAAAGAAATTCCACAAATGAACTTTTAGCTAGGCACACCTGTTAATTGAAATGCATTCCAGGTGACTACCTCATGAAGCTGGTTGAGAAAATGCCAAGAGTGTGCAAAGCTGTCATCGAGGAAATGGGTGGCTACTTTGAAGAATCTCATATTTAAAATACATTTTCATTTGTTTCACACTTTTTTGGTTACTACATGATTCAATATGTGTTATTTCATAGTTTTGATGTCTTCACTATTATTCTACAATGTATAAAATAGTAAAAATAAAGAAAAACCCTGGAAAGAGTACGTGTCCAAACATTTGACTGGTACTGTACAGAAAGGCCTTGTATCATATGACTCTGTACTTACTTAAAAGTTAGACTCTGTTGTTCATTCATAACACATGCATAAAGGATAAATGTATTAACACTTAGGGAACTATCACCAACAGCTTAAACAAATAAGCATTAAAAATAAGTTTGTTCCTGAGCTGGCGGACGTATGATTCTTGCCTCTCTGCCTGCTGGAGGTACTGGATGTTGATTGCAACCTTAAAAGTAAAAACAAAGAAAGTTAGCAGGTCTGATAGGAAATGCATTAGTCACATATTTTGGACACATGCATTTCTCTGCTGCACCAGAAATACTCTAAATTGGGAGATGGGAAAATCCATTTGATTCAAATGATTATTTTCCTCTTTAATTTACAAATCTCATGACTAACTATGAGACATGGCTGTATCTAAGGGGATTTTTATTTAGCTGAGCCTGCTAGCTAGCAAAATGTCGTATTGGTATACCTAGCTTGCCAGCTTATACTGCTGACATTAGGAAGTTATCTAACATTAGCTAGCTAGCAATTGCTGTGAAGTCACCGAAATTATTTGAAATAACGATTGAGGTAGCTGTGTCATCTAATTCAACACTTAACTACTACAAACTCATTTAAATTACAATAAAGGGAGGAGGTGAGGGTCCTGGGAGTGTGGTGCCAGGAAAATAAGCTCTCACCCAACATCAACGAAACAAAGGAGCTGATCGTGGACTCCAAGAAACATCAGAGGGAGCACCCCCTATCTACATCAACGAGAGTGGGGAAGGTGGAAAGCTTTAAGTTCATCGGAGTATACATCACTGACAAACTGAAATGGTCTACCCACACAGACAGCTTAGTGAAGAAGGCGCAACAGTGCCTCTTCAACTTCAGGAGGCTGAAGAAATTTGGCTTGGCACCTAAAACCCTCACAAACTTTTACAGATGCACAATTGAGAGCATCTCGTCGGGCTGTATCACCGCCTGGTACGGCAACTGCACCACCAGCAATAGCAGGGCTCTCCAGAGGGTGGTGCGGTCTGCCCAATGCATCACTGCAGGCAAACTACCTGCCCTCCAGGACACCTACAGCACCCGATGTTACAGGAAGATCAAAAAGATCATCAAGGACAACAACCACCCGAGCCACTGCCTGTTCACCCCACTATCATCCAGAAGGCGAGGTCAGTACAGGTGCATCAAAGCTGTGACATAGAGACTGGAAAACAGCTTCTATCTCAAGGCCATCAGACTGTTAAATAGCCATCACTAGCATATTAGAGGCTGCTGGCCACTTTAATAATGGAACACTAGTCACATTAATGATGTTAACATATTTTGCATTACTCATCTCATATGTAAATACTGTATTCTATCCTATTCTACTGTATCTTAGTCTATGCCGCTCTGATATTGCTCACCCAAATATTTATATATTTTTAACTCCATTCCTTTACTTTAGATTTGTGTGTATTGTTGTGAAATTGTTGGATATTACTTGTTAGATATTACTGCACTGTTGGAGCTAGAAACACAAGCATTTCGCTACACCCACAATAACATCTGCTAAACACGTGTATGTGACAAATACAATTGATTTGATTTAAAGGATAACTGAACTAAACTTTGTTAAAAAATCTATAATTATTAAATAAAGTTGAGGTCAGATCCAATATTGGCTATGCGCCCAAGAGCGAAAGAGTTTGGGCCATCCTAGAAATGTTTTAGAGTAAAATAACATAAAATTATATATCCACTTTAGCAGACGCTTGTATGCATCTTTTTAACCTCTTATTTTTTGCTCTAAACAGTCTACGCCATGTGTTAGCTGGATAACAGATTCACGACAAGTAACAACAGAAAAAATCTAAAGGAAGTTTGTTCTGTCCTATATCTGAGATCTACATGAAAGATCAGGAAGCATTTTAAAATTGTTTTAACAGATTCACTACTGTGACGACCCTCCCACTCTATCTGCCATATTCTCTCTTTGCTCTTGTTTTCCTTATTAGGATGTCGGCGGGCGGAGCTGGGAGGGTCGTCAGCGACATGGGACACACCTGGGCCCGGGTGTGTCCCGGGATAAATACACCTCTTCCCCATTCATTGAGGAGACTCTCTCCATGCAGACACACTGTTAGATTTTGTTTGTGGCATTTTTGTGGCCATTTTGTTTGTTTGTTTGTTTGTTTGTTTGTTTGTTTGTTTGTTTGTTTGTTTGCTTTGGCACCTTTCAACACCCCTCATTATCACATTTATGCATGCAACAACTTACTTACACTACTGATTACTGACTACATACACCATTGTTAATTGTATTTTCATTTTTGTTATTCCTAATCAACACGTTGTCTCCCTTTTTGTTATTAACTTTGAGCCGGTTCGTGACACTACATTTAACCCCTTATTTTGCCCTGTGCAAGCTGGGTGGGTAGGGTTCTAAGCTATATGGAATTGATTTATTATGTTAATACCAAGGATAATTTTGCTATTTGATTTAGCTTTTTAAGACCCCTTGAAGTATAAAAAAAGATTCTTTACAAATTATTATATTAAAAAGTGTTTTGGTCTTACTGCTATTAGCCCATGCAAATGCATTGAATAACAGAGTCAATACATGGATCAACAGATAGTCCCCCCCCCAAAAAAACTAAATCTAAAAGAAGTGTGTTCTGAAGTGTCTGTCCTATATCTCTAATAAAATTAAATTGTATTAGTCACATGCGCCGAATACAACAGGTGTAGACCTTACCGTGAAATGCAAACTTACAAGCCCCTAAACAACAATGCAGTTAAAAAAATATGAAGAATATAAAAAGTAACAAGTAGTTAAAGAGCAGCAGTAAAATAACAAGAGCGAGCTTATATAGAGGGGGTACTGGTACAGAGTCATGTGCGGGGGCACCGGTTAGTCGAGGTAATTTAAGTAATATGTGCATGTGGGTAGAGTTATTAAAGTGACTATGCATAGATAATAACAGAGAGTAGCAGTGGCGTAAAAGAGAGGGGGGCAATGCAAATTGTCTGGGTAGCCATTTGATTAGATGTTCAGGAGTCTTATGGCTTGGGTGTAGAAGCTGTTAAGAAGCCTCTTGGACCTAGACTTGGCACCCCTTTACCGCTTGAGAGAACAGAGAACAGTCTATGACTAGGGTGGCTGGAGTCTTTGACAATTTTTAGGGCCTTCCTCTGACACCGCCTGGAACATAGGTCCTGGATGGCAGGAAGCTTGGCCCCAGTGATGTACTGGGCCGTACAGATGACCCTCTGTAGTGCCTTGCGGTCGGAGGCTGAGCAGTTGCCATACCAGGCGCTTATGCAACCAGTCAGGATGCTCTCGGTGGTGCAACTGTAGAACCTTTTGAGGATCTGAGGATCCATGCCAAATCTTTTCAGTCTCCTGAGGGGGAATAGGTTTTGTCGTGCCCTCTTCACGACTGTCTTGGTGTGCTTAGACCATGTTTATTGTTGGTGATGTGGACACCAAGGAACTTGAAGCTCTCAACCTGCTCCCCTACAGCCCATCGATGAGAATGGGGGCGTGCTCAGTCCTCCTTTTCCTGTAGTCAACAATAATTTACTTTGTCTTGATCACGTTAAGGGAGAGGTTGTTGTCCTGTTAACACATGGCCAGGTCTCTGACCCCCTCCCTATAGGCTGTCTCGTTGTTGTCAGTGACCAGGCCTACCACTGTTGTGTCATCAGCAAACTTAATGATGGTGTTGCAGTCGTGCCTGGCCGTGCAGTCATGAGTGAACAGGGAGTACAGGAGGGAACTGAGTACACACCCCTGAGGTGCCCCTGTGGTGAGGATCGTCATGGCGGATGTGTTGTTACCTACCCTTACCACCTGGGGGCGGCCTGTCAGGAAGTCCAGGATCCAGTTGCAGAGGAAGGTGTTTAGTCCCAAGGATCTTAGCTTATTGAGCTTTGATGGCACTATATTGTTGAACACTGAGCTGTAGTCAATGAAGAGCATTCTCACATAGGTGTTCCTTTTGTCCAGGTGAGAAAGGGCAGTGTGGAGTGCAATAGAGATTGCATCATCTGTGGATCTGTTAGGGCGGTATGCAAATTGGAGTGGATCTAGTGTTTCTGGGATAATGGTGTTGATGTGAGTCATGACCAGTCTTTCAAAGCACTTCATGGCTACACATGTGAGTGCTATGTTTTGGTAGTCATTTAGGCAGGTTAAGTTAGTGTTCTTGGCCACAGGGGCTATGGTGGTCTGCTTAAAACATGTTGGTATTACAGACTCAGACAGGGAGAGGTTGAAAATGTCAGTGAAGACACTTGCCAGTTGGTCAGCGCATGCTCGCAGTTCACGTCCTGGTAATCCATCTGGCCCTGCGGCCTTGTGAATGTTGACCTGTTTAAAGGTTTTAGCCACATCGGCTGTGGAGAGCGTGATCACACATTCGTCTGGAACAGCTGGTGCTCTCATGCATGTTTTAGTGTTATTTTCCTCGAAGCGAGCTTTGAAGTCGTTTAGCTCGTCTGGTAGGCTCGTGTCACTTGGCAGCTCTCGGCTGTGCTTCCCTTTGTAGTCTGTAATAGTTTGCAAGCCCTGCTACATCCGACGATTGTCGAAGCAAGTGTAGTACGATTCGATCTTAGTCCTGTACTGACACTTGCCTGTTTGATGGTTCATCAGAGGACACAGTGGGATTTCTTATAAGCTTCCGGGTTAGAGTCCCTCTCCTTGAAAGCGGCAGCTCTAGCCTCTAGTTTAGTGCGGTTGTTGCCTGTAATCCATGGCTTCTGGTTGGGGTATGTATGTACGGTCAGTGTGGGGATGACATCATCGATGCACTTATTGATGAAGCCGATGACTGATGTGGTGTACTCCTCAACCCCTGGTGGCAGGTGATTTCAAATTCAAATTGTAGGATATCCTCACACAGGCTAGATTACAATAGGAATTACACATCACTTTGCAAGCCAGCATAATGTGATTTGCAGGGTTGATGTACCCTGGGTACCAGGAGTGTCCGACCACTTCATTAAGGGAGCAACACGGCCACATATTCACCCTCCATTGGTAAAGGCTTATAGGACTGAAAGCTACTGAAGATCAGTGACATTACGTTTGATACCGGAGCTCCAAGGCATGCATCAAATTCACCATGCAGTGTGCTGATGCCTGTATCAATCCATCAATGACATCCTGAACTGTGGTATTTTGGCACACTATTTGATTGGTTTCGTATTGGTTGGGAAGACAAAATATAGTCATGGTTGGTGACTATAATTCATTCAAAAGGCAAGGCACACTGAGAAATATGCAAATAAGGTAGACTAAATTCTCAAATTGAATTGAATGTTCACTAAACTATGACGACCCTCCCACTCTGTCTGCCGTATTCTCTCTTTGTTCTTGTTTCCTTATTAGGATGCCGGTGGGCGGAGTTGGGAGGGTCGTCAGCTACATGGGAAACACCTGGGCCCGGTGTCTCCCAGGATAAATACACCACTTCCCCATTCATGGAGGAGACTCTCTCCATGCAGACACCTTGATAGATTTGTTTGTGTTTCTTGGTGTTTTTTTGGTTGTTTGCTTTAGCATCTTTCAACACCCTGCATTATCACATTCATGCATGCAAAAACACTCACTCACACTACTGATTACTGATTACACACACCATTGTATATTATACCTAGTTACTTTAGTTAATAAATATATATTTTGTTACTCCTTATCTCCACGTTGTCTCCCTTTTGTTACGGGCTTTGAGCCGGTTCGTGACAAAACCTAAAATTAAAAGTTCAGTGAACTTACAATTCAACCTGAGAATGTATGTTGGTTCAGCTATACACTTCATGCCCAAATGTTGAGCAAACTCACAATCCCATTGCAGTGGATTGCTTTACAATTCTATGTTGAATCAATAGTGTGTATTTTTGTGTTATGAGAATCATCTAAATATGCTGTATATTATAAGTAATGTAAAACATAATGCTATACAGTAAGTGAAAACGGAACAATGGAAAGTGGCCACTTAAAGTCCATCCATTGTTCTGCCTGAACATCACACACTTGTCTATAACACTGGACTTCCTCGACTCCCATTCAACAGAAGAAAATAGAAAAAAAGAGGGTAGATGGAAGGAAAGAAAGAGGCAGATCTAGCCACATGTCTTTAAGTGGTGGGGGTAACAAACAGGCTCAGACAAAGAGAGTGTCACTCACTTAACTCCTGTAGAGAAGACAGGAACAGACAGGCAGCCACGAGAGGAGTGGTAAAATCTTTTTCTTTTGTTACAATCAATCACTTCTCAATTTTCTCACTCTCATCTTAGAATCCCACATCTCCCTTTCTATCCCTCACAATCACACTTTCTCGTTCTCTTTCAGAGGTTCTAAACCCAGTGGTCCAACATCGCTATACTTCGAGGAACGCTTCGCAAAGCAGACTTGACAGACCAGACCGGGGGTTGTGGTTTGGTTAGTCAACAGTAGAAGTTTAAAATGATTCCTTACTGGTAAAGTTAAAAAAAAAATAAAGGCAAAACCTAGATGTCTTAACCTGTTGGGGATGGGGGCGCTGTTTAGACTATTTATGCTAATGTGGCTAATTTTTTAAACGGCTTCCCACAAAATCCTTGATCGTACAATATGCATATTATTATTATTATTGGATAGAAAACAGTCTATAGTTTCTATAGGAGTTGAAATTTTGTCTCTAAGTGGAACAGAGCCCATTCTACAGCAATTTCCCTGACATGGAGTCAGATTTGAGAAACGTTGGCCACTTTTCTGAAGTCATTTAAAAGGGCTCTGTCGTTGCTATGACTATACGGACACTTCTTACGTCTTCCCCTGGATGCCTTTACGTGATGACGATTCCAACGGGCTCGATTGCTCGTTCACAGGCCCTACAAATGAAAAAAACCTTTAGCTAGCAAGTCTTTTCTTGCTGCGTAACGCGCGTGGAAGACACCGACCCTCTCCTGTTCCAAGCATTAGTTTAGCCTGTTATATTTCTCCGGTCATCTTTTCACTCGTTATAGGAGTTACAAACATCACAAAGTAGTTAATTTAAAGCGTTTTATAGCAATTTATATCCGTTTAGTGCGATTTTGGGACATTTATTTTTGCAACGATGTGAAAAGTTGGAAACGCTTTTCAGTTCATCCCGAACGTAGTTGACATTTCCACATGGCAAGAGGACAGCTTTCCACCAAAAGACGATTGCTCCCAAGAAAGGATCCTTTGCCCAAGATACTGATGGAAGAACAGCTCAAGGTAGGACATTTTTATTATGATAAATCGTGTTTCTGTCGAAACATTTTAGTGGCTTAGGACGCCATGTTTTTTGACGTAGCTTCGCTTGGCGCAAACTGTATTGAAAAGTAAGGATAAATTAAAAAATGTAATAACGCAATTGTATTAAGAATTAAATTGTCTATCAATCCCTGTCCACCCTATATTTTTTAGTCACGTTTATGAGTATTTATGTATAAGAGTAGATCACTGTCTAAGTGGCGCAAGGACGTTTTCTTTACCAGCTTGTCTACATTTCACATTGTCTAACCATGATTTTGGTGGCTAAATATAAACATTTTCGATCAAACTGTATATGCATGTTGTAATGTGATGTTACAGGAGTGTCATCGGAAGAATTCTGAGAAGGTTAGTGAAAAAATTAATATCTTTTGGCGATGTTGACTTTTATCGCTCACTTTGGCTAGAATCAATGCTGGGCTGCTAATTGCTATGTGCTAAGCTAATATAACGATTTATTGTGTTTTCGCTGTAAGACACTTAGAAAATCTGAAATATTGTCTGTATTCACAGGATCTGTGTCTTTCGATTCGTGTATGCTGTGTATTTTTACGAAATGTTTGATGATTAGTAGTTAGGTAAACACGTTGCTCATTGTAATTATTCTAGTCCATTTGTGATGGTGGGTGCAATTGTAAACTATGCCATATACCTGAAATATGCACTTTTTTCTAACAAAACCTATCCCATACCATAAATATGTTATCAGACTGTCATCTAATGAGTTTTTTTGTTGGTTAGGGGCTATAAATATCTTAGTTTAGCCGAATTGGTGATGGCTACTGGTGTTGGTGGACAAATAAAAGATGGTGGAATATGCTAATGTGTTTTTAGGTAATAGATGTACATCTTTACATATTGTGTCTTCCCTGTAAAACATTTTAAAAATCGGAAATGTTGACTGGATTCATAAGATCTGTGTCTTTCATTAGCTGTATTGGACTTTAATGTGTGAAAGTTAAATATTTTAAAAAAATATTTTTTTTGAATTTCGCGGCACTGGTTTTTCAGTGGGGGGGGGGGGGGGGGTGCCGCTAGCGCCACGCTGATCCTAGACAGGTTAAGTAGGTTTAAACGGTCATTTCTACGTCGTTGTGAAAGTGACAAACTGACATGTTTCCATTTTAAAACTTCTGGCTGCAAGCCCGACATCGGTACACTTATGACAACAACCAGCTCAAGTGCAGGGCGCGAAATTCAAAATATATATTTTTTAAATATTTAACTTTCACACATTAACAAGTCCAATACAGCATATGAAAGGTACACATCTTGTGAATCCAGCCAACATGTCCGATTTTTAAAATGTTTTACAGCGAAAACAGCACGTATATTTATGTTAGCTCGCCACCAAATACAAAGAAGGACAGACATTTTTCACAGCACAGGTAGCATGCACAAAGCCAACCTAACTAACCAAGAACAAACCAAACTAACTAACAAACAACTTCATCAGATGACAGTCTTATAACATGTTATACAATAAATCTATGTTTTGTTCGAAAAATGTGCATATTTCAGGTATAAATCATAGTTTACATTGCAGCTACAATCAGAAATTGCACCGAAAGCAGCCATAATAATTACAGGCACCAACGTCAAATACCTAATTACTCATCATAAAACATTTCTGAAAAATACATAGTGTACAGCAAATGAAAGACAGGCATCTTGTGATTCCAGCCAATATTTCCAATTTATTAAGTGTTTTACAGCGGGAAAAAAATGTAGCGTTATATTAGCTTACCACAATAGCCAGAAACACTTGGGCGCCGACGACTACGACAGATATATGAAATAGCATCATAAAATGTTTCTTACTTTTGCTGATCTTCCATCAGAATGTTGGACAAGGTGTCCTTTGTCCAGAACAATCGTTGTTTGCATTTAGAATGGCAACTTTCCCTCTTCATTTAGCAAGCGCGCTAGCCAAGTGGCTCGAATCTCTCCATGTCAACAAACGGAAGAGAACGGAACACGGCAAAACTATTCAATAATCTGATGAAACTATATTGAAAAAACATACTTTACGATGATATGGTGACATGTATCAAATAAAATCAAAGCCGGAGATAGTAGTCGCCTATAACGGCAGCTAAACAAAAGGCAATCCCACTGTCCACCTCGCGCTCTTCAGAGTACCGAAAATGGGGGACACGTCATTCCAAGATGATGTGTTCCATCTCAGACCAAGATAATCACCTCCTTTCTTCTCTCACAGCCTCTTGACACCCAGGGGAAGGTGTGACGTGCATGTATACTAATAGGTCTCATGCCCATTTATACGCAGGAAGAAGAACAGAGCCTCGATTTCAGACTTTCCACTTCCTGGTCAGGAAGTGTGCTGCAGAATGAGTTCTGTTTCACTCAGAGAAATAATTCAAACGGTTTTAGAAACTAGATAGTGTTTTCTATCCAATAGTAATAATAATATGCATATTGTACGAGCAAGAATTGAGTACGAGTCCGTTTGAAATGGGCACCTTTTATCTGGCTACTCAATACTGCCCCTTGCAGCCCAAACAGGTTAATCAAAAAACGATTTTATATCGAAAGGAGTGCCTTTGATTTGACAGCCTGCACATGCACAATTTGGCACAAGATGGCCATTATGCCGCATTCAAATCTCAGACTTCCAACTTCCGTGCGTTCAAGACAACTGGAAACTTAAATGAAAACGAGCTCTGACATTAGTTTTGGACGGTCATCCAACTCTTAATTCAGGCCTCTTTCTAGAGCTCCTACTTTCCGACCTGAAGATCACTTACTTCATGATTGGACCTCTTATTTTTCAGAGTTCCCAGTTGTCTTGAACGCACCATTAGACCCGATGACTGGTTTCCGAAATGAGCTTAGCTAACTTACATCACCATGACATCGCCTACAAGCATGATCTGGGATTTCTATTGGAGAAGCAGTTTCTAGGCTTCAATTTTAAATGATATTTCCTCTCTCTCTCTCTTTCCTTTGCACTCCTCTCTTTTCATCTTCTCTCTCTCTCTCTTTCTCTCTCTGAACTGCTATCTTTTACCTTAGTAATACCCATCTCTCTCGCATGTATGCACACACATTACATCTGGTTCTCAGTTTGTATTCTGTGCAAATTGCACATGCACACTCTCATTACAATGCCCTGCCAACAGCAGTCACGTCCTGCTCTGTCGTCAGAGACGGAGTGTGTCACAGTGTCCTCGTCTGGCTGTGTGTGTGTGCATGTTTGTGTGACAGCATCGGATGTCTGTTCAGTGTTGGCATCTCAGTATGACAGTGACATCGCTACAGCACCCTATTTGATGCAGCAGTTGTACACCAAGTGCAGATTAAACGATAATTGTGTGTTTATTAAAGTGTACCGTGTGTGTGTGTGTGTGTGTGTGTGTGTGTGTGTGTGTGTGTGTGTGTGTGTGTGTGTGTGTGTGTGTGTGTGTGTGTGTGTGTGTGTGTGTGTGTGTGTGTGTGTGTGTGTGTGTGTGTGTGTTGCATGCATGCATGTGTATTACTCATCTCCTCTGATGTTCTGTTTGCTTTGGGGGGGCCACAAGGTCTCTATATTATTCTGTGTCTACAAACGTCACTTATTTTCTTCCTTCCGTCTTCCATTTTGTCTGGGACAGCAGATGATGTTAGGGGGTGCTCATTCATCGCTACCTCACAAAGGCTTCTTTGATCTTCAGAGGTGCTGACAATTATGTTCACCGTGGAGATGTGGTGCGCCTGTCTGTTGTGCTGTCTGAGGCACCATCAGTTCTGTACACCTTGTACTCACCGTCAAATATAAGAAATAACTTGAATTTCTCTAGCAGTAAATAGTACCAGATCAGGGTTATTTGGAACCCTTTACTGTGCTAGACAGAACCATAAAAAAATATATAATAATTGTGGTTCTAATTGGAACCTGTATGGTCCTATAAAGAACCTATTCCTAGGGTTCTGTAAAGCACAATTAAAAATAATGTAGCACAAAAAAAGGGTTCCGTTATGGTTACCACTCTTTTTTTTTATAGAACCTTTATGGAGAATGGTTCTATAAAGAACCTTTCTTAATCTGAAAAGTTATTTTTATATCATTTCAGAGAACCATACAGGTTGTTTTATTTTGGTCATCCGTATTCTAATGTTCAATTTCCAAAGAGTGATTGTTGTGTTAACAAGTTAATTGAAGTTAAACTCTTGAACAGCTGAGACTCCCTGAGAAGAGAATTGAGAACAACAGACTGATTTAGTGAATCATTCACAATTCACACAAGGACAACCATGCGTCATATGTGAGTCTTTCCCATAACATTATTACTGGCCACAGTCATATAGCATGTGATACCAACAAGCGTAACACAACAAATTACACAAACTTGATAGACGCTCTCACTCCTGGTTACACAAAAAGAGCTGTGTGCAAACCACCCCCGAAAATATTAAAATGAGCCGCACCGCTACATTTTAATGATCACTAAAAGAGCAAAGACATATTTTGTGAACTGTTAACAACCATTGAAGAGCTCAAAAGGTTCTTTGAGTCATTAGAATTCCACATAGAACCATCACCCTTCCCTAACAACCCTTGGGGGACCATCATTATTCAGTGTGCAGGTCATATTGAACTGGAATTGGGTTCTTTTCGAAGATTATTAGTTATTAGATATTATCCAGTGAGTTTGAGATTTGTTCTCGTTTGTTTGCTTTGGTTTCGTACAGTTTTGGCTTTGGTTGTTTGTGAGTCTATAGTTCATGGTTCTCTTTGGGTCCAGTGTTGTATGGTTTCTGTCCGATGGTTTGGTGAATTCGGAAGTTGATTGCGGTCAAATTTAGTTAGACTTGATCTTTAGATTTAGCTGTCTGGCTACATATTATTTTACAGTCTGGTTTAGGTTTGACCCTATGTGGTCCCGCCTGTGAAATCGATAGTTTTTACATTTAGCTCATTAAATTACTCCACAAATCAGTGCAAATAGAGCATCTTTCTATGGATCAGGAAAGCTAGTTGCTTGACTGACATGCTTGATGGACAGACAATTGTAGGGCACAATGAAATGTTGCAGGTGGTAAGAGAGCAAGGGGGTGGACATGGAGGAGTTGACTTGAAGGACTGGGCATCATGGTATAACATTCATTGCAATGGGTTTAGGATATTAGTAGTAGGCCTATCATTACTTCACTGAATGATATATTTATATACTGGCTAGATATCTTTGGAGGAGTGGCTAATATGGAGGAACTTGAACGTCTGATAGTTGGCTCAAAGCTGAGGTTAGCTCAACGCCTTGGACCGGAGCTAGCTAACAAGCGTGTGTGTGCAGCAGCACCGAAATCTTAACTTTTTGTTGTTAATAAATCCAATGTGTAACGTGATAACTATAGTATTCTTAACTAGCCAAAAAAGATAGCTGACAGGCAGACACTGGAAGGAGAAGTTTCTGAGTGACAGCGTGAGTGCTTTGCATAGGAGCTTTGTTGGTGTTTTTTGTGGGATTGTAAAAAAAAAATGGTTCCCTACTTGTTAAGTAATGGTTCTGTTCCAGAACACTAGAGATCACTTTTGCTTCTGGTTCTGTTTCCATTCCTCTAAAAATGTTGTTCCAGTTCCTTTCCAGTTCCAACCCCTGCATGCAACCCGCATTAATAATTTCACCGTCATTGTAAAGCCCTAGTTATTGTGTTGCATTGACATAGCAAATAAAATTAAACTTTATTTGTCACATGCACCGAATACAAGTGTAGAACTTACCGTGAAATGCTTACTTACAAGCCCTTAACCAACAGTGCAGTTCAAGAAGAGTTAAGAAAATATTTACCAAATAAACTAAAGTAAAATATAATATAAAGTAACACAATAACATAACAATAACGAGGCTATATACAGGGGGTACCGGTACCGAGTCAGTGTGTGGGGCTACAGGTTAGAGGTAATTTGTACATGTAGGTAGGGGTGACTATGCATAGATAATAAACAGCGAGTAGCAGCACTGTACAAAACAAATGGAGGGGGGGTAAATGTAATCGCCGGTGGCCATTTTATTAATTGTTCAGCAGTCTTATGGATTGGGGGTAGAAGCTGTTAAGGAACCTTTTGGTCCTAGACTTGGCACTCTGGTACCGCTTGCCGTGCGGTAGCAGAGAAAATTACTTGGGTGACTGGAGTTTCTGACAATTTTATGGGCTTTCCTCTGACACCGCCTATTATATAGGTCCTGGATTGCAGCAAGCTTGGCCCAACCGATGTACTGGGCCGTACGCACTACCCTCTGTAGCACCTTACGGTCAGATGCTGAGCAGTTGCCATACCAGGCGGTGATGCAACCGGTCAGGATGCTCTTGATGGTGCAGCTGTAAAACCTTTTGAGGATCAGGGGACTAATGCCAAACATTTTCAGTCTCCTGAGGGGAAAAGGTTTTGTTGTGGCCTCTTCACGACTGTCTTGGTCTGTTTGGACCATGATAGATCGTTGGTGATGTGGACACGAAGGAACTTGAACCTCTCGACCCGCTCCACTACAGCTCAGTCGATGCTAATGGGGGCGTGCTCGGTCCTCCTTTTCCTGTAGTCCACGATCAGCTCCTTTTTCTTGCTCACATTCAGGGAGAGGTTGTTGTCCTGGTACCACACTGCCAAGTCTCTGACCGCCTCTCTATAGGCTGTCTCGTCGTTGTTAGGGATCAGGCCTACCACTGTTGTGTCGTCAGCAAACTTAATGATGAGTCATGTTTGGCCACGCAGTCATGGCTGAACATGGAGTACAGGAGGGGACTAAGTGCACACCCCTGAGGGGCCCCAGTGTTGAGGATCAGCGTGGCAGACTTTTTGTTGCCTACCCTTACAACCTGGGGATGGCCCGTCAGGAAGTCCAAGATCCAGTTGCAGAGGGAGGTGTTTAATCCCAGGGTCCTTAGCTTAGTGATGAGATTTGTGGGCACAATGGTGTCGAACACTGAGCTGTAGTCAATGAACAGCATTCTCACATAGGTGTTCCTTTTTTCCAGGTGGGAAAGGGCAGTGTGGAGTGTGATTGAGATTGTGTCAACTGTCGATCTGTTGGGGGTAGTATGCGATTTTCAGTGGGTCTAGGGTATCTGGGAGGATGCTGTTGATGTGAGCCATGACCAGCCTTTCAAAGCACTTCATTGCCACTGTCGTGAGTGCTACGGGGCGGCAATCAATTAGGCAGTTAACTTTCGCTTCATTGGGCACCAGGACTATGGTGGTCTGCTTGAAACATGTAGGTATTACAGACTCAATCAGGGAGAGGTTGGAAATGTCAGTGAAGACACTTGCCAGTTAGTCCGCGCATGCTTTGAGTACACGTCCTGGTAATCCATCTGGCCCTGCGGCTTTGTGAATGTTGACCTGTTTAAAGGTCTTGCTCACATCGGGTACCGGCTGCTCTCGTACATGCTTTAGTGTTGCTTGCCTCGATGCGAGCATAATAGGCATTTAGCTCGTCTGGTAGGATCGCATCACTGCAAGGCTCGCGTCTGCGTTTCCCTTTGAAGCCCTTAAATATGTCTGCATTAATGTCCCCGGCCACTAGGAGAACCGCTCTGGGTGAGCATTTTCTTGTTTATTTATGGCCTTATAGAGTTTGTTGAGTGCGCTCTTAGTGCCAGCATCGGTCTGTGGTGGTAAATCATTTACATCTGTCCCTCATTTTCAGGTGAACCCTGTCCGTGAAACTGAACACTCGTTTTAATATGGTGAAAATAAATTAAAAACAATAAAAAATTCAGAAGAAAGGACATATAATAGTCAAATAAAGTGTAAAGTGTAAAAGCAGGTGAGCTGTTTCTACTGTTTTTGGCCATTTTCAGTAAAAAAGTGTGATATAAAAACTGAGCGGGTTGAGCAAAACACGTCAACCCTGTTACCTTTAGACTAGGGGTACGGGCAATGCCGTCGGGGCTAAGCCAAATTAAAATAAAAAAAATTAAAAGCATTCAAACAGTACATTTATATTTTCCAATGGGGCTATACATTTGGGTGAGATTTTTTTCTCACCTGAGTAGCCTCGCTTCACTGCCAAAAATAAAATTAAACCATCTAGTGTTCAGCGAAATAACAACACAATGTCAAATACAGGTAGCCTAGTCAAATAATTAACATCCAACCATATTAACCTCTACTCTCTCGCGGGAATTCCACTAACGGTCCGTATGTAGCCAAACGTAGATGCTGCTCATTCCGTTTGCTCGGAAATTGATAAATGGTTAAAATAAAGTAAGGCCCGCATCTATAGACACATACCAGCTCTACTGATAGTACTGCTACTACCAGCATTACTACACCTGCACCTGTCAATGACACAAGTTGTGCTGCTTCCACGAGCACATCCAATGCTAGCATCAGTAATTCTACATTTGTTGTTAGCCCAGCTAGCATGGACACTGACAGGTGTGAATCTGATGCAGCCGAAGAGCTACTGCCCCCTGACCTGGGAAAGCACTGAACAACAGACAAGAATGTTGGACCCTCGAAGAGGCGCAAATATGATGAGAACAACATTGATTTGGGTTTCACTTATATTGGGAGTAGTGCCTTTCCTCAGTGTGTTATATGTGCAAAAGTACTATCTCACAACTCGATGAAACCTTCACTCTTGTGCAGACATTTAGAAACAAGAATTTAGCGAGAATTAAGATGACTTGAGTAGTAAGACCTGTATAAAAGCAACAGATACCATTAATAGGAATGGGCTAGAAGCAACTTATATGGTGAGCTACCAAGTGGCTAGGACAGAAAAGCCCCATACTATTGTGGAGGACTTAATTATTGTTTTTCCTCATAATCCTGGACTGTCGGACCACCATTTTATTACGTTTGCAATCGCAACAAATAATTTGCTCAGACCCCAACCAAGGATCATCAAAAGTCGTGCTATAAATTCTCAGCAACCCAAAGATGCCTTGATGTCCTTCCAGACTCCCTCTGCCTACCCAAGGACGTCAGAGGACAAAAATCAGTTTACCACCTAACTGAGGACCTCAGTTTAACCTTGCGCAATACCCTAGACGCAGTAGCACCCCTAAAAACGGAAAACATTTGTCTTAAGAAACTAGCTCCCTGGTATACAGAAAATACCCGAGCTCTGAAGTAAGCTTCCAGAAAATTGGAACGGAAATGGCGCCACACCAAACTGGAAGTCTTCCGACTAGCTTGGAAAGACAGTACCGTGCAGTATCAACGAGCCCTCACTGCTGCTCGATCATCCTATTTTTCCAACTTAATTGAGGAAAATAAGAACAATCCCAAATTTATTTTTGATACTGTTGTAAAGCTAACTAAAAAGCAGCATTCCCCAAGAGAGGATGGCTTTCACTTCAGCAGTAATAAATTCATGAACTTCTTTGAGGAAAAGATCCTGATCATTAGAAAGCAAATGGCGGACTCCTCTTTAAATCTGCGTATTCCTCCAAAGCTCAGTTGTCCTGAGTCTGCACAACTCTGCCAGGACCTAGGATCAAGGGAGACACTCAAGTGTTTTAGTACTTTATCTCTTGACACAATGATGAAAATAATCATGGCCTCTAAACCGTCAAGCTGCATACTGAACCCTATTCCAACTAAACTACTGAAAGAGCTGCTTCCTGTGCTTGGCCATCCTATGTTGAACATAATAAACGTCTCTCTATCCACCGGATGTGTACCAAACTCACTAAAAGTGGCAGTAATAAAGCCTTTCTTGAAAAAGCCAAACCTTGACCCAGAAAATATAAAAAACTATTGGCCTATATCGAATCTCCCATTCCTCTCAAAAAATATGAAAAAGCTGTTGCGCAGCAACTCACTGCCTTTCTGAAGACAAACAATGTATACGAAATGCTTCAGTCTGGTTTTAGACCCGATCATAGCACTGAGACTGCACTTGTGAAGGTGGTAAATGCCCTTTTAATGGCGTCAGACTGAGGCTCTGCATCTGTTCTCGTGCTCCTAGACCTTAGTGCTGCTTTTAATATCACCGATCACCACATTCTTTTGGAGAGATTGGAAACCCAAATTGGTCTACATGGAGAAGTTCTGGCCTGGTTTAGATCTTATCTGTCGGAAAGATATTAGATTCTCTGTGGATGGTTTGTCCTCTGACAAATCAACTGTAAATTTTGGTGTACCTCAAGGTTCCGTTTTAGGACCACCATTGTTTTCACTATATATTTGACCTCTTGGGGATGTCATTCGAAAACATAATGTTAACCTGTTTGGGGTGCAAGCCCGACCTCGGACCAAAAATGACAACAGCTGCAGAGCGCGAAATTCAAAATCTATTTTTTAAAAATATTTAACTTTTACACATTAACAAGTCCAATACAGCATTTGAAAGATAAACATCTTGTCAATCCAGCCAACATGTCCGATTTTTTAAATGTTTTACAGAGAAAACACCACATATATTTATGTTAGCTCACCACCAAATACAAAAGTGGACAGACACGTATGAATTATGATTATGAAGTATGAATTATGATTGAAGTAGCATGCACAACCAACCGAAATAAACTAAAACCAACCTAAAGAGCCCAGAAAAAACGACCTCAGATGACAGTCATATAACATGTTACACAATAAATCTATGTTTTGTTCATAAAAAGTGCATATTTTAGCTATAAATCTGTTTTACATTGATGCTACCCAAAAATGCTAACACATAGCTAGAGTCTGAATCCAGCCGGGAGTAGCCAGAGAAAATACATACACCAACGTCGGCTACTAATTACACCTCATAAAACATTTCAGAAAAACATATGGTGGATAACTAATGAAAGACAGATATCTTGTGAATACAGACAACATTTCCGATTTTTGAAGTGTTTTACAGCGAAAACACAATATATCGTTATATTAGCTAACATCATAAGCTAGCATAAGGCAGCATTGATTCTAGTCAAGCGCTAGCCTAGCATAGTTAGCAGCGTTAGCATTCAACAGTTCGACATATATATGAAAAAGCATCCCAAATTGGGTCTTATCTTTCTTGGTACTCCATCAGAATGTTGTAACGGGGTCCAATGTCCAGTAGAGTCTTTAGTTGGGTTCCAGAACGAAGGATTCCCCTCTTTGGTTAGCTAGCACGGTAGCATTGCTGCGCCAGAAAGCGTTTCTTCAAAAAATTCTTCCGTCGTTTCACATCTAAAGTCCAGAATAAATTGCAATAATATAATTAAAGTATATTGAAAAAACAACCTTTAGGATGATTTTGTGACATGTAGCAAATAATATCGTAGTCAGGCATCATATTCAAAGTTACCTACCTTGTTCCAGAAGCCGAGATCAAATTATCCTTCGCGCCCGGATTTTTATTTTAACTGCGCATGTCTCACAAGAAGTTCTGTTATTCAGTCCAGGGACGAGATATTCGACCCCTTTCAATTCTCACTTCCGCATTACAGTCTGAGGTACGCCTCTGACGTGTCCCTATGGTCCTAAGTCAAATGGCCTTTTATAGAGAAGGTCTTAAAGAGACACATCGCATTTTGGGAAACTCAATTCGGCTGGGAAAATGGCTGTAAAAATATTTCTGTTCGACTTAGAGAAACAATTCAAACCTTTTTAGAAACTACAGACTGTTATCTATCCAACAGTAGTAAATATATGCATATTGGAAAATAAAAAGTTTCTTAGGAGGCCGTTTGAAAATGTGCACACATTTTCCAGTTTTTTCAATATTCAGCGTGCAGCCATAACAGGTTTTAACAGCTGTACATTTCGATGAAACATGGTGATTCCCAAAATTGCCCTCGCTGGAAGCCTGTGTTTCAGACATAAGGAAGTGGATGGCTGCAAACATTCTACTTTTAAACTCGAACAAAACAGAGATGCTTGTTCTAGGTCCTAAGAAACAAAGAGATCTTCTGTTGAATCTGACAAATAATCTTGATGGTTGTACAGTCGTCTCAGATAAAACTGTGAAGGACCTCGGCGTTACTCTGGAACCTGATCTCTCTTTTGACGAATATATCAAGACTGTTTTAAGGACAGCTTTTTTCTATCTACGTAACATTGCAAAAATCTGAAATTTTCTGTCCAAAAATGATGCAGAAAAATGTATCCATGCTTTTGTCACTTCTAGGTTAGACTACTGCAATGCTCTACTTTCCGGCTACCCGGATAAAGCACTAAATAAACTTCAGTTAGTGCTAAATACGGCTGCTAGAATCCTGACTAGAACCAAAAAATGTGATCATATTACTCCAGTGCTAGCCTCCCTACACTGGATTCCTGTTCAGTCAAGGGCTGATTTCAAGGTTTTACTGCTAACCTACAAAGCATTACATGGGCTTGCTCCTACCTATCTTTACGATTTGGTCCTGCCATACATACCTACACGTACGCTACGGTCACAAGACACAGGCCTCCTAATTGTCCCTAGAATTTCTAAGCAAACAGCTGGAGGCAGGGCTTTCTCCTATAGAGCTCAATTTTTATGGAATGTTCTGCCTACCCATGCGAGAGTCACAGACTCAGTCTCAACCTTTAGGTCTTTATTGAAGACTCATCTCTTCAGTAGGTCCTATAATTAAGTGTAGTCTGGCCCAGGAGTGTGAAGGTGAACGGAAAGGCACTGGAGCAACGAACCGCCCTTGCTGTCTCTGCCTGGCCGGTTCCCCTCTCTCCACTGGGATTCTCTGCCTCTAACTCTATTACAGGGGCTGAGTCACTTGCTTACTGGTGCTCTTCCATGCCGTCCCTAGGAGGGGTGCGTCACTTGAATGGGTTGAGTCACTGACGTGGTCTTCCTGTTTGGTTTGGCGCCCCCCCCCTTGGGTTGTGCCGTGGCGGAGATCTTTGTGGGCTATACTCGGCCTTGTCTCAGGATGGTAATTTGGTGGTTAAAGATATCCCTCTAGTGGTGTGGGGGCTGTGCTTTCACAAAGTGGGTAGGGTTATATCCTGCCTGTTTGGCCCAGTCCGGGGGTATCTTCGAATTGGGCCACAATGTCTCCTGACCCCTCCTGTCTCAGCCTCCAGTATTTATGCTGCAGTAGTTTATGTGTCGAGGGACTAGGGTCAGTCTGTTATATCTGGACTATTTCTCCTGTCTTATCCGGTGTCCTGTGTGAATTTAAGTATGCTTTCTCTAATTCTCTCTTTCCTTCTTTTTCTCTCTCAGAGGACCTGAGCCCTAGGACCATGCCTCAGGACTACCTGGCATGATGACTCCATGCTGTCCCCAGTCCACCTGGCTGTGCTGCTGCTCCAGTTTCAACTGGTCTGCCTGCGGCTATGGAACCCTGACCTGTTCACCGGACGTGCTACCTGTCCCAGACCTGCTGTTTTCAACTCTCTAGGGACAGCAGGAGCGGTAGAGATACTCTCAATGATCGGCTATGAAAAGCCAACTGACATTTACTCCTGAGGTGCTGACCTGTTGCACTTTCGACAACTACTGTGATTATTATTATTTGACTATGCTGGTTGTTTTTGAACATTTGAACATCTTGGCCATGTTCTGTTATAATCTCCACCCGGCACAGCCAGAAGAGGACTGGCCACCCCTCATAGCCTGGTTCCTCTCTAGGTTTCTTCCTAGGTTTTGGCCTTTCTAGGGAGTTTTTCCTAGCTACCATGCTTCTACACGTGCATTGCTTGCTGTTTGGAGTTTTAGGCTGGGTTTCTGTACAGCACTTTGAGATATCAGCTGATATCTATATAAATTGATTTGATTTGATTTGAATTCTTCCTGCTGCTGCAGATATGGTTGGGACAATGCTGTGGGAAAAGGCCCAAAAAACTATAAAGACAATGCCCTCATCAAACAACAGTGTTTCACGATGCATCATTGACATGGCAGGAGATGTTTTGAAACAATTACTGCTTCGCATACAAGCCAGTGAATTCTAGGCGTTACAGCTGGATGAGTCAACAGATGTGGCTGGCCAGGCACAGCTCCTGGTATATGTTCGTTATGTTATGCTTTATGACAGATTGTTAACAGTACGTGAACAAATAAAGTTCATATTGACCAAGTTTAACTTCTTCAAAGATGCCAAATTGTTGGAACTACCAATAAACTGGAACAGCCATCTCAGTAATAGGTGGAAAAACAACAACTACTAAAATGTAATTAGTTTTAATAATTATGTTATGTATATAATTATACATTTAAATTTAGTTAATTTAGCATACACTCTTATCATACCATAGTGCAGGGGAGTACTGCAGGTACTGCATGATTTTGTTCCAACTAATTGATCAGTTCAGTGACTACCTAAATTCAACACAGGCAGTCTTACAGGTTGGTTTAATCAAAAACATGAAGTGTCTGCAGCACTAAAGTGCCAGGGTTGCCTTCCCCAGCCATAGTCCTATCAGACTTCTGATACCAATACAGGGTGAGCCATAATTTAAAAAAATGGTATGGAAAAGTATTTTGTATTTTTGGAGAAAAAAAATGATATTATTAAAAAAAAAATACAAAATACATTGGAGATTAATTCCGCCCAGTGTAGTTAAAATTACAAAAAACTATTACTGAAGTAATACAAGTACATATTTCACATGTAACAGAACTACTGCCCATCTCTGTATACACTCATGCACAAGACACAGACAGATAATAGAAACATGAAGAACTTGTCCACTCATAAAATGTGAATGTTTATTAAATGTTGACAAGAACATTAAAACACAGTATCAAGATTCCACAAAACAATCTATATTCACGAGAGAGAAAAATGAAAGCAGAGTTGGTTCTGTGACGGGGACTAGGGAGCCTGGGGCCGAGGGAGGTTGGGTTTGGTGACTGGAGAGATGGAGGAGGTGGGATAAATGGAGGGGTTAGGGGATATGGAGAGCATGTGAGAAGGAGGGGGAATGGAAACAAGGAGGAGTGAGATGGAGGAGCGTGAGGGAACGGGGGGATTGATCAGTACTCTGCTGATGCTGATGATAATGAGTGGGAGAAAGGCATAACTCTGAATGATCCCAACTTCTGTGTATAATGCTGGAGTCAAGATAGTGCTTGAGTGTAAAGGAGAACTGCCTTCTAGAACCAACTTCGCTGGTTGTAAATGGCCTATGTGGCACCGATATGAATCAAAAACATGAATTACAGTGTCAAAATTGACAACAAAGTGTAAATAGGATAATGTTGGTCCTTAAGTCAGTCTTGTCCAAAACGAGATTTGAAAGTGAGTGCATCATGACATGTATGGATGGGTTGGGCATGGATTACATGCCCGCTTTTGCCAATGATGATGTCTAGATGGCAAGGAATGGATTACATGCAACAAACGTACGACGTGATGGCTGTGACTGGTGTGTGGTGAGTAGCTAACTAGCTAGCTATGATACTGTTATACTGTGATGTAACTAGCTGAATACATAGCCTCTCCAGATTGTGTAATGTTATGTAATGTCATAGAGGAAGATTTGCATAGTTAACATTGTACCTGATGACAAGGTTTGATAGGATGTAACTTTAGCCAGCTATCGTCTATGTTTCAACTCGAACTGGCTAGCTAAGAACCTCTCTATGCTAGCTAACATTAGCTAGCTAGGCAATTCATATAAACCCGGACAAAGATATCGATAACTAACCCAGATTTGCAAGTTAGGTAGCTTGCTACTTTTATGAGAACATGCATGTTGTTTGGGTCAATGCTTACGTTCGATAACTCAGGCCATGGCGGCATTCTGCCTTTACTATAATGGAACGGGAGTCATGATCAAGAGCAAGGGTAGCTAGCTAGTATTCTGTTGCTTCGTCTGCAACTAGTGTTAAACGTTTCTTATAAAAGTACACTACAGTTCAAACGTTTGGGGTCACTTAAAAATGTCCTTGTTTTTTAAATAAATTGACATTTTTTTTGTCCATTAATATAACATCAAATTGATCAGAAATACAGTGTAGACATTGTTAATGTTGTAAATGACTATTGTAGATGGAAACGGCTGATTTTTTATGGAATATCTACATAGGCGTACAGAGGCCCATTATCAGCAACAATCACTCCTGTGTTCCAATGGCATGTTGTGTTAGCTAATCCAAGTTTATAATTTTAAAAGGTTAATTGATCATTAGAAAACCCTTTTGCAATTATGTAAGCACAGCTGAAAACAGTTGTTTGATTAAAGAAGCAATAAAAGTGGCCTTCTTTAGACTAGTTGGGTATCTGGAGCATCAGAATTTGTGGGTTCGATTACATGCTCAAAATGGACAGAAACATTCTTGTTCTGAGAAATGAAGGCTATTCCATGTGAGAAATTGGCAAGAAACTGAAGATCTTGTACAACGCTATGTACTACTTCCTTCACAGAACAGCGCAAAGTGGCTCGAACCACAATAGAAAGAGGAGTGGGAGGCCCCGGTGGACAACTGAACAAGAGGACATTAGAGTGTCTAGTTGGAGAAACAGACACCTCACAAGTCCTCATCCTTCAGCTTGCAGGCAGAGTTTCTCTGTTTAGTGTCTGTGTTCTTTTGCCCACCTTAATCTTTTCTTTTTATTGGCCAGTCTGAGATATGGCTTTTTCTTTGCAACTCTGCCTAGAAGGCAGGCATCCCGGAGTTGCCTCTTCACTGTTGACGTTGAGACTGGTGTTTTGCGGGTACTATTTAATGAAGCTGCCAGTGGAGGACTTGTGAGGCGTCTGTTTCTCAAACTAGACACTCTAATGTACTTGTCCTCTTGCTCAGTTGTGCACCGGGGCCTCCCACTCCTCTTTCTATTCTGGTTAGAACCAGTTTGCGCTGTTCTATGAAGGGAGTAGTTCACAGCCTTGTACGAGATCTTCAGTTTCTTGGCAATTTCTTAGCCTTCATTTCTGAGAACAAGAATAGACTGACGAGTTTCAGAAGAAATTGCTTTGTTTCTGGCCATTTTGAGTCTGTAATCGAACCCATAAATGCTGATGCTCCAGATACTCAACTAGTCTAAAGAAGGCCAGTTTTATTGCTTCTGTAATCAGAACAACAGTTTTCAGCTGTGCTAACATAAATGCAAAAGGGTTTTCTAATGATCAATTAGCCTTTTAAAATGCTCAACTTGGATTAGCTAACACAACGTGTCATTGGAACACAGGAGTCATGGTTGCTGATAATGGGCCTCGTTACGCCTATTCCACGAAAAATCTGCCATTTCCAGCTGCAGTGTTCATTTACAACATTAACAATGTCTACACTGCATTTCTGATCAATTTGATATTATTTTTGTGGACAAAAAAATGTGTTTTTCTTTAAAAACAAGGACATTTTTAAGTGACCCCAAACTTTTAAACGGTAGCATATATTTTAAAAACAAATTTTCCAGTTCTAAATCAACACAGACAGTGTTACATTTAACACTGGGCCAGTGTCTCTACGGTTCCACACTATTAAGTGTTACATTACTACTGCTTAGAGCTGAGGCTGTTACACTTTGTTTTATGCAATAACACCTGAATTAGTATTTTTTACACTAGGATTGTATGTAGTTTACGCCTTAAATTGTATTTTTAACAGTAGGAAGTGTGTATACAATAGTTTCCACCAAATGGTCTCATGCAATAACACCTCAGTGTTTTTAACCATTACAACAAGTGGTCCATATAACTTGAGAAAGTCCCTCAATGTTGGGTTGAAAACATAATAATGAAATGCAAAACTATTTATAAATCTATGCACATGCTTATATAGACCTTCAGCAGGTGTACTCAAAAAGTAATTAACATAACCACAGACCACTTCAACTGGTACAACACTTTCAGTCACAGGTGGCAAAAATAACTAAAGCCACGCCCCCACTAAACCAAGTCTCCAATATCATTTCCCAATTGCCTTTTCGAGTTTTCACCCATGACCATATTTGTAAGTGACAAAGACATACATGGTTGTTGAATTCGTTATATTTTCAGGTCTGTGCACTTCACCAAGTAAATTCGTAATGTAGGTGAAATGTATTGTTAATATTATACTCTTAATAACATTACATATATCATAATGCCTTACGTTGATGGCCAATGTCTACCCTAACACAGTGGTGTTTAGAAACATCCTTGTTTACAAGTGACATTATGCTGGTGTGCGAAGTGATGGGTAATTCCATTTAGAATCCAGGCAGAGTTAGCCCAGCCAATGGTTGGAATTTTTATTCACATACAACCTGCATTCAAAATGACTGTTGGTATTAAGAACAGTGCATTAAGGAGACTACCTAAAGTCATTTAAACTTCAACAATCATTTCAGTAACGGGTGCAATAAATCTAAGTAACTTGGCTTAGTAACTTAGACTACTAAACTTAGTTACTTATTAACTTAGACTATTTTAGACCCATTTATGTTATTTATCTTTTTGTAGCAAAAGATTAATCAATCAATCAATGTACATGCAAAAACACAGATCTTAAAAACAATCTCCCCAAAATATTGAGCTGCAATAAAGCATGCTGGGAAATATCATAATGATGGGCGTGGTTTTGATGGGAACGTTTCACTCAGTAAAACTGACACAGCCACACCATCACCCTCAATGCTGGTTATTAACAACAACACCTGGGTTCTTATACACCACAGAGTGTTAATTTTACTCTTAGACTAGAAATGTTACACTGAAAAATCAACACTAGGTAACATTGGCCAATTTACTATGTGTATTTTCCTATGGCAAAAATAAAGGATGGGACTTGTCTAGCCTGAGTACCAGTCTTTTTAGCTAACTTGCTATATCTCAGCAAGCATTCAGCATTGTAATGTTGCATAGCTGGTTGCGTATGGTGCTTTCAAGACATCTGGGAACTCTTAAAAAAACACGGTAAAATCATGAGGTCAGTGATCTTCAGGTTGGAAAGTCGGAGCTCTAGAAAGATGGCCGCGTTTCCGACTTGGAATTCCGACGTGTTCCCACTTGTCTTGAACGCACTGAAGTCGGAAGTAGGATAATTTTGAGTTCGGAGTTACCAGTTGTTTTCAACACGACAATAGTAAAGGCTCAGCATCACTATCCTGAATCTATTCTGTACTTACGGTCACTCTATTAGTATAATTACTTCTAAAATAGAGAAAAGTTATTTTCCGCGCTTTACGTTATGTTGAGTGATGATATTTAATTTAATTCACAGCTTACTTACAAAACCTGGTGGATTTGTTGTTAAACAGTGACGTGGGTAACCCCCTACCATATCAGGAGCAGAAGGCTTAGGCAGTACGTGGCCAGGCAACAATCTCACATTTGATCTGGTCAGAGGCCAGAATACTAACACTTGTCTGTCCTGGAAATCACCTTACAACCATTGATAAGGTATCCGGTGCTGTGTGTATCAACTCCACCCTGTTTTTCTATAGATGGAGAACAGGAGATATGGTTTCTCATGGAGTCCCATGACTAAAATACAGGTTGATACAGATGTCTGAATTGGGAGAGACCTTGCACTCAGCAATAAAGTTATACAAGACACGTATATGACTTTTCGTCATATTTTGTTATTATTGAATTGAGTGGTGGGGGAACATCTCAGAGAATTGTCTTGCAATGCCTTTGGAAAGTATTCAGATCGCTTGACTTTTTCACATTTTTGTTATATTACAGCCTTATTCTAAAACTGATAAAATAGTTATTTGTTCCTAATCAATCTAGACACAATACCCCATAATGACAAAACAAAAACAGTTTTTTGGAAATGCTTGAAAATTTATAAAAAATGAAAAATGGAAATGACACATTTGCATAAGTATTCAGACCCTTTACTCAGTACTTTGTTGAAGGACCTTTGGCAGCGATTAGAGCATTGCGTCTTCTTGGATATGACGCTATAAGCTTGGCACATCTGTATTTGGGGAGTTTCTCCCATTCTTTTCTGCAGATCCTGTCAAGCTTTGTCAGGTTGGATGGGGAGTATCGCTGCACAGCTATTTTCAGGTCTCTCCAGAAATTTTTGTCCAGGCTCTTGCTGAGCTACTCAAGGACATTCAGAGACTTGTCCTGAAGCCACTCCTGTGTTGTCTTGGCTGTGTGCTTAGGGTCATTATCCTGTTGGAATGTGAACCTTTGCCCAGTCTGAGGTCCTGAGCACTCTGGAGCAGGTTTTCATCGAGGATCTCTCTGTAATTTGCTCTGTTCATCTTTGCCTCAATCCTGACTAGTCTCCCAGTCCCTGCCACTGAAAAACATCCCCACAGCATGATGTTGCCACCACCATGCTTGACCGTAGGGATGGTGCCAGGTTTCCTCCAAACGTGGCACTTGGCATTGAGGCCAAAGAGTTCAATTTTGGTTTCATCAGACCAGAGAATCTTGTTGCTCATGGTCTAAGAATCTTTAGGTGCCTTTTGGCAAACCCCAAGCGGGCTGTCATGTGCCTTTTAGTGAGGAGTGGCTACCGTCTGGCCACTCCACCATAAAGGGCTGATTGGTGGAGTGCTGCAGAAACGGCTGTCCTTCTGGAAGGTTCTCATATCGCCACAGAGGAACTCTAGAGCTCTGTCAGAGTGACCATTGGGTTCTTGTTCACCTCCCGGACCAAGGCCCTTCTCCCTCGATTGCTCAGTTTGGCCAGGCGGCCAGCTCCAGGAAGAGTCTTGGTGGTTCCAAACTTCTTCAATTTAAGAATGATGGAGGCCACTGTGTTCTTGGGGACCTTCAATGCTGCAGAATTGTTTTGGTACCCTTCCCCAAATATGTGCCTCGACACAATCCTGTCTTGTAGCTCTACGGACAACTCCTTCTACCTCATGGCTTGGTTTTTGCACTGACATGCATTGTCAACTGTGTGACCTTATATAGACAGGTGTGTTTCTTTCCAAATCATGTCCAATCAATTGCATTTTCCACAGGTAGTCTCCAATCAAGTTGTAGAAACATCTCAAAGATGATTTTTGGAAGCAGGATGCACCTGAGCTCAATTTCGAGTCTCAAAGCAAAGGGTCTGAATACTGTTTTTTATTTTTAATACATTTGCAAAAGTTTCAAAAATGTCTAAAATCTATTTTAGAACACGGCTGTAAGGTGACAAAATGAGGAAACAGTCAAGGGGTCTGAAAACTTTCCCGAAGGCACTGTATATGAGACACCATACGAAAGGATGTTGACTAACATGTACTATCAGACAAAATGGTGATAGGTACAGTATCTGGTGTAGGCTGTAAATGACAATAGAAGATGAAAAACAAGTATAATACTTGCACATTGTTATATTAGCAGAACACTACTTCTACAGTGTTGGGTTGTAGTCTGAAATATGCTTAGTCATGTTACCATACTAGAACTCATTGCTTACTTTACATGAATAATTCATATATATGTTGGGGTCAATGGAGGGTGGATAGAACCTAGGTGTATGGAATGTTACTGAGTGAGACAAGGGGAATTGCATGACGTTTACATTCTGTCAAACATGTTACTGTCAAATCTCATGGCTCCTATGGAGGGAGGCAAAGGACATCAGTCTGGTTTCAGTCACTAATAAGGTAGGACAGTCATAGATTAGGGAGGAGTAAGGAATTCTGCCAGTGGTCAGGTCAGATGAAGTCCTATCCCACACACATACAGTATAGTATTGGCTGACTCGATGTACAAGAAGTTGATTCGGCCTAGTAGGAGGGTATAAATATATGTGCTTGTGTAATCCTGTCTTTGTCTTCGCAGCTGTGTGACCCAGTGGGTGAATACACTTGGTTTGAGCTTTTTCTAGTCATCTGTGATTTGTTTGACTTTGTTTGTTCAGAACCTTAACAACAGTATTATGTGAATGATTGTTCATTCTACATGGAACTGTTACGCTTGAAAGTGATCAAACACACTTTGTTTGGAATATCTACGTAAATTCAGCAATTGCACTCTTCTTATATTACTCTGTGGGCTACCCATGGTATGAGGAAAGTGCCATCTTCCTGCGTTTCACATCTGCCTGTATTTATTGATCTCTGCCTGGTGAACCCATGCACCTGTCCATAACCTGTAATACATTATATAGATGGAAGGGACTACATCACACACTGGAGACTTGAAGACAGTATCTCACCCAGAGAGCTGTAAATGTCAGGGTGTGGTTAGACAGCCAAGTCCTTAGATTAGACAATTTAAATATAATAGAATGCCATTCTATTTCTGGGGCAGCTGAAGTTGCATCTGTAGCTGTTCTATCTGTGGTTGTACTCTACACACAACTTATTTTATTTTGCTCGGTAAAGTGTAGGCATACCGTCTTTATAAGCATATCAATATGATAGCCTATTTGCAGTAGAACATGTTTTGTCTTTGTAACACAAGCACAGGCATCGATTTTTTGTTGATAAATGTAACTACACTCAAGCAGGCCTTGTTTGGGCAATGTCCACATGTAGCCTACACCTGTAGGGATATTAGTTCTGGCATTTGTCCCCTAGGAAAGATCTAAAAGCGGGAGTAAACAGAGACGGGATGAGACCAAACTAGCATCTTATAGAATATTGTGTTGACAACTTAGTTGACTGAAGACAAGGGCATTCAACTCGCAGTTGTTGATATCGTGTCCATGGGAACATGCCTTTACGTGACGAGATAAAACTTCCAGTTGCAAGCTACTTTCGTAGCAAGGTGTTGTAGAACGAGTATGTCATGAAACACATTCCAGACACCGGTACTTCTTGCTATTTTGGCAAAACTGTGATTTGACAGAGAAACATCAGCTGGCTTGCCCAGATACTAATATATACATATTATTAATACTATTGGATATAAAACACTCTGAAGTTTCTAAAACTGTTTGAATGATGTCTGTGAGTATAACAGAACTCATATGGCAGGCAAAAACCTGAGAAAAAATCCAAACAGGAAGTGAGAATTCTGAGACTGGTCATTGTTAAACTCATCTCCTATTCAATTCTCTGTAATATATGGATCTGTTTGCACTTCCTACGGCTTCCACTAGATGTCAACAGTCTGTAGAACGCTAAATGAAGCCTATACTGTGATGTGGGACCGGATGGGAGGTGTTTGAGTCAGCGGTCTGGCAGATTGCCAGTTCTTGGTCATGCGCATTCCTCATGATATCGCCATGCGTTCCATTACTTATAGAGACTGAAAAGAATTCTCCGGTTGGAACCTTATTGGATATAAATGATAACAACATCCTGAAGATTGATTCTCTACTAAGTTTGACCAGTTTATTCGACTTGTAATATAACTTTTTGAAGTTTTCGTCCGACGTTTGCCTGCATCTGCGCGAGCATTTTGGACACGTGTACTACACATGCTAGCAAAAGTAGCTAATTGGACAGAAGTAACGGACATTATCGAACAAAACAACGATTTATTGTGGAACTAGGATTCCTGGCAGTGCATTCTGATGAACATAATCAAAGGTAAGGGAATATATATGATGTAATTTCGTTTTTCTGTTGACTCCAACATGGCAGAGAAATGTTGTTAAATCTGAGCGCCGTCTCAGATTATTGCATGGTGTGCTTTTTACGTAAAGTTTTTTTTTTAAATCTGACACAGCGGTTGCATTAAGAACAAGTGTATCTTTAATTCTGTGTAAAACATGTATCTTTCATCAAAGTTTATGATGAGTATTTTTATTATTTGACGTGGCTCTCTGCAATTACTCCGGATACTTTGGAGGCATTTCTGAACATGGCACCAATGTAATTTGAGATTTGTGGATATAAATATGCACATTATCGAACAAAACATAAATGTATTGTGTAACATGATGTCCTATGAGTGTCATCTGATGAAGATCATCAAAGGTTATTGATTAATTTTATCTCTGTCTCTGCTTTTTGTGACTACTATCTTTTGCTGGGAAAATGGCTGTGTTTTTCTGTGGCTATGTATTGAGCTAAAATAATTGTTTGGTGCGCTTTCCCCGTAAATCCCTTTTGAAATCAGATGTTGGCTGGATTCACAACATGTGTATCTTTAATTTGGTGTCTTTCATGTGTGATTTCATGAAAGATAGATTTTTATAGTAATAGATTTGAATTTGGCGGCCTACATTTTTTCTGTATTTTGGCCAAGTGGGACGCTACCGTCCCACCTATCCCAGAGAAGCTAGCTATCTAGCTGCTGTCAGATTGGTTAAACACAAGGTCAGCGCACATTTAACCTACACATAAAACTGAATTAGTAGATCATCTTGAGATAGTGAGTCACTTCTCGCCATAGCAAAGCTATCTTAGCTTACCTCACTATCACTAAGTTACTAACTGCTGCCCTTGTTTGTTTGTTGAAATCGCTAACACTTTACTCGTATAACTTTATCAGAAGCATGTGATCAATGACGTCCGAAGCTTCGATTCATCGAACAACCACCTGATGGTTTGGTGCTGTTTTCAGTAGAAGACAAAAGGGTTCCCCTCTACACTCGCTACAGTGTGTGGGACGTCAGCTATAATAATGTGGCTGCTGTAAATTATTTTGACCAACAGGTGCCACTAGTGTACACTATGTTAATCAAAACCTTGAGTAATGACACAATTGCCTGGAAAGCATCAATGCTTCAGTGATCTTTGTCCACCTCCTTACTAAAAGACACTCCCAAGAAACACCCACATTAAACCACACACCAAAGACAACTCTTGTTTGTGCTTCAGTAATGGGAACTGCATTCCTTAATGAGCACCGGAAGAAACACATGCGGAATCAGTGAATGCAGTTCACCTTTAAGCAGAGAGGAGGGAGGTGGCTGGTGCTTGTAACAGCAGACAGGAAATTAGGTGGAATGGTGGGTTTGGAAAAAAAGACTGTAGGGTGTACAATACATTGATAGAACATATAATGTGCAGTATTTGATGCTCAAGTGAAGATTGTACATGGGAGAGTGGAGTTGAGGGTTAAAATGAGCAGTGCAGTTCAACACATGACCTGAAGGGGGTGAGCCACTCTATGGAATTGGTTATCACATTAATTAATCGTTGATTTATTAATATCACTCTGTTATCAACACAAATAGTAGGGAGGCAAGTTATACATAAGCATCACATTAACTTTGATGAATTCCTCCCCCTTCCTCTCTCTCTCTCTCTCTCTCTCTCTCTCTCTCTCTCTCTCTCTCTCTCTCTCTCTCACTGAAGCGCACAAGCTCACACATACAGAGTCTGCGTATAGATAGGCAGACCAATTCTGATATTTTTTCACTAATTGGTCCTTTGGCCAATTGGATCAGCTCTGAAAAAACGCTGATGTGAAAAGATCTCATGTGATCGGTTAAAAGACCATTTAGTGGAAAGAAAATATGCAAATGTAGCTGCAGGTCTAAACGCAGTCAGACACCCAGAAAGAGGAATCCATGTAATCCAAGTCAGCCAGTCTCATCACGACATCAGTCTGACTCATTCCAGTACCTCATTAAACTTCAGCTTTACAAGTTTCACCATTTCAATTCGCCACCAACCACATTTGAAATCATAAAGTACGTCTAAATCACTATTAATTCTAACCCGACACAAGTGTTAAACATCGAAATCTCCCATGTAATTCTGTTTCCATGGTAACACGATTAATGTTGATAACGCGTGGTTGCTGTGCGTACAGTTGGTTCTTTGATGTTTAGCTGCAGCGCTGGGTAGCGGTAGAAGAGGCAGACTGTAGATGTGGTCGGAGTCCTGACACAGTGTTACCCCCACAGGACTCCAGGAGAGCTGAGCTGACATTACAGTGAGCATTACTGACTCTGACTGAGTCTGAGCAGGTTTTTTGTGGATGGTTGGCTGCATAGAGCCGAGGCTCTGCCGATACTGCAGTCAATAGACTGCCCTGTAGCGGAAGAAGGATCCAAGCACCAGCCCATCCAAAACACACAGCCCATCCAGTGTCTGAGGAGCAATGCTGGCTGTAATACCTGTTTGTCCATTGGCAGCCAGGGCAGATCAAACATGTCCCCCAGAGCTGGTGCATCCCATAGAACCAGTATGTCCGGTAGAGCCAAAATGTCTGAATAGATCAAAGGTGTCCCAAAACACAATGTCGAACAGAGAAAGCAGAGCCACCAGATGTGCCATTGTTATCACTTCAGTAAAGATTAATTTGTGCTGTTGATCAAAGTGGATATGTCCTCATGGGCTTTACTAGGCCCCTCCTCTTCTCACTTGCTCCTCCCCAAAAAGTACAGCTGGCCACCCTTCCCCTGGTGCCCAGTCCGGTAAATGAGGAGAAGTACCGGCTCTAGATTTGTTTTTTTTTTCTTCTTTTGACTTGTGTAAAGATGTGTAAAGTCTGTGTGCTTGAGTTCTCTTTTGTCTTTTGGCATAGCATGAAAACAACTGGACATGCTCTAAAAGTCATACACACTGTACAATAAATCTACACACATCTTTAAAGCTTTCAGTACATCTAAGAAAATCCATAACAAAACCAAAAAATGAAGAGAAAAAAAACTGTTGATACACCAAATTTAAAAAAATATTCAGAATTGCACAATTTCATCCCCACCAATTAGCAAAACTTCTCTTCATGTGTTTTTTTTCTTTTTTATAATACTGTACAGACAAACATATTTTTTGTTGTCGTCATTCACGACACGTTTTTGAGCTATTAAGAAAGAAATTCCAGGTTGAGGGATCGGTCGATAGCAGCAAACTGTATTTTACATCAACAGTTTCTCTGCTAGAGCCAGAAGAAAAGAGCCTGCGTCTACCTAGCAGAAAACCTAGACATTCAGCTAGACATGGGTGGATTACAGAAGAAAAAACATTACAGGAGACGGGGAGAAGGGGAGAAAGGGGAGACGGAGAAACAGAGAGGGGAGAGGGGGGATGGACATTTTCTTACATGAGATATGGATGAAACAGAACATAAAGGAGGAGAGACATAATGTGTGTATGTAGCTGCGTGTGTATGTGTTACATCAATGAGTTAGACAGGTTCTACCGGTTACAGCTGATTGCGAAAACACAGGCGTAGAGTTGAAATGCTCAGGGGAGTAGGGGACTATTTAATGTTGTGACCGTGGGGGTAAAGGCTAAAACATGCTTTACTTTCCTAAAGGAAGAGATGAAAAACAGATTTTACTCTCTTGTCATGTCACTCCTGTCTCTGGAAGGTGGCTGGACCTCTTTCTTTCTTTCTTCTGTTGGCCCCAAGGGTCCCCTTGCAACTTCCCCACACTCTCTTCCCTCGCTTTTTCATACTGCTGCCTGCTCTATTCACTTACTACCAATGGGAACGTGATAACTCTTATCACATTTATAACGCTATGTATCTGTCTGGGAGCTCGAATAGCCTAACCATAACCCTAACCCTAACCTTAACCCAAAAACCTAACCTTAACACTTAACCTAACTCTAGCTCCTAACCCAAAAACTAACCCTAGCTCCTAACCTTTAACGTAATTCTAACCCTAACACTAATTCCAACCTTAACCCTAAACCCCGTATAAATAGCACTTGCCCTTGTAGAGACTAACAAAATGTCCCCAGTTGGTCAAATATGTTCCGTTTACTATTCTTGTGGGGACTTCTGGTCCCCACAAGAATAGTTAAACACGTCCACACACACACTGAGGAGTTAACGTCTGGGGCTCTGTCGTAGCGGTAACTTGGCTGGTGATCAGCTGGCAAGCTGATCAGACAAAGTGCCCAATATGCTCCCTAATGGCCTCAGTCAGATTAATGATATCTGCTCCCTCTCATTTACCCTTCTCCCTCGCCCCTCCATTTGATCTCCATCCATCGCCCCCTCTCGCTCTGTCGATCGCTCCCTCAGCCCTCTATTTGATCTCCTCCTTCTTTTTTCTCACACTGTCTATCTTATTCCCCTTTTCATTTAGTAATTCCCTTCTCACCCCTCTGTTTGATACGTCTAGCTCTCTCTCCTTCTATTTCAACCGTTCCCTCTACACCATTCCCAGAGTATATCTTTAATAAAGGGATGCTTAAGCAGTACCGTGGGTGGTGAGATACTGTGGGTTGTGCCATTTTAGCATGTCTCCTGACTGGAAGGCCAATACAGCCAGGTCCCTTTGGGTGACAGACTGAGTTTTGCTGTGTCATGGTAATACTGTAGCTTCAGGGGACAGAGGCTTTGGTATGTGTGTGTGTGTGCGTGCGTGCTTGCGCGGGCGCGTGCGTGTGTGTTCTAACTGTAATGTCACATCTCCTGTTCTGACTCAGCCACTTGTTCAAAGGTCACACGGTAACGCCACACTTCGCTGACTGGAAACAACGCAGGGAAGGACTGTGGGAATAGTACTACTGGCTACAGGGCGCAACTATCACAGGAGAGAGGTCAAGGTCAAGGCTCAGATAGAAAAGACAGATAATTGATTGATGACCAGATATAAATAACGCAAGGAGATGGAGCGAGAAAGAGAGATGTAAGTAAGACAGTGGAGGCTGATGAGGGGAGAACGGCTCATAATAATGGCTGGAATGGCGCAAATGGAATGGCATCAAACACGTGGTTTTTGAGACCATTCCACTGACTCCGTTCCAGTCCTCACCACAGGCCTGTTCTCCCCAATTAAGATGACACCAAACTCCTGCGAAGTAAGAGTGAGTCAGATTCATTTTGTGTTGCGGCGTGGTCGTTGTCAGGAAGGAAACACTCAAAAATCGTTGGCAAGAAATCTCCTAATGTTAGTGATAAAGGATAATGGGGGTGGGGGGGCACGAAAAACCTCAGCACAACACTAGTACGCAGCGAGCGACGAGGGATTAGCAGAGGGCACAGCAAGTGGGGCGGGGCAGGGGAAAGGGATGAGGGTTCCACAGAAAAAAGTAGACAATAGTAGTATATCAATCAAAGGTGTCCTTTTAGTCAGTCAGCAAACAATAGCTGAACAAGAACTACAGCCTATAGCTGTCTTTTTGAGTGTGGGGTTTTATATTTATTCTTATGAGCACCTTCTTCCTTGAAATTCCTTTCCTCTCTTTTTCTTCTTTTATTCCCTCATTTTCTCTCATTTGCTCTCGTCGCGAGAGGGCCGTATCTTCATCTCGGAGAACTTGAGGGAGTACTGCCAGCCGGTCCAGGTGGACCACTCGATGCCGTCGGCATAGGAGGTGTGCTGCCCGCGGAGGTACTGTCCGTTCAGGTTAGACGTGTGGCAGTTACGGTACCACCAGGCACCGTGGTAGAAGGAGGCACAGTTGTTCTCCGAGTGGTCGTTGTCCTTGTCTTTGGTGGTGAACTTCATTCCGTTGTGCTTTAGCAGAGCATCGCCTGTGTGGGGGTGGGGGGGGGGGATTGGATGGGTGGAGAACACATTCATGTTGCATTCATGTACAAACATATTTACACAAACATGCACGCACATACACGAATGCACGCACGCACAAGCACACACACCCACCCACACAGTCAAATGAAATGGACAAGGGTGTACAGAGGAGAAATAGGGGATAGATTGGAAGACAAGAAAGGAGAAATAGATAATTAAGAGAGGTTGAGCGATAGAAGAGGCTTTAGAGAGAAATACAGTTGATTCCAAATCTTCAGTGCTTTGATTTGTCTTTCCTGGCTAAACCAATGTCTTTCACCAGAGCCCTCTTACATCCGACAGCACCAGAGCACCACTGCATTCCTAATTAATTTCCAAATAACTAAGGAACAATCAATCATTTCCATAAATGACGTGAGATCAGAGAGAGGCCTCCTCTCCCTCTCTAAAGATCAGTCCTCATTACACAAACCACAGGGTTACAACACTTTGTAGTTCATTTATCAAAGGGCTCTATACTGACCTTTTTATCCTTCTGCTTCTACTATCGCCTCCCTAACGATCCGATCAGCGCACAACTGTCACATCGTGCGCACATACGCACGCACACACACACACGCACGCACGCACGCACGCACGCACGCACGCACGCACGCACGCACGCACGCACACACACACACACACACACACACACACACACACACACACACACACACACACACACACTTAAAAAGGAGCTTTGAAGCCTCTAAAAAGTATCTAAAAATACTTTGCGAGCATTTACAGAAATAGAACTGAAGAGAGGCACACGGGACACTGCTAGCTATAGACTACGGCTTTGAGCTGAATGTCACACTTGGGTGGTTGGCTATGGAACGCCATTTGGGTCTTTGCGTGTCAAATAAGATACAGGTTAAATAATGCTATTTGACACGTAAAATAAGCGGGTTGACCAATCAAGACCTGAATATGACATCAGATATTAATGTAACACGTTCATATTATTTTATCTGTAGTTATTACACATTGATTACACCATTACTTGTATTTAATGTCACAGCATTCACCGATACGTATGCTATGATGCTGGCAAAGTTTTTTCTCGCGCATCTTCAGCTGCTTCACTTGAACGCAGACAAACTTCCCCAAGCTCTAGGACAGTGCAGGTCATAAGAAAAAGCTAGCTAGCTGATGGATGCAAACAATGTTCTTCCCCAAAAACATAGCGAAACAACATCATCTGTTTCAGTAGCTATAGTTAGCTAACTAACTATCTAGCTAGGTGTCATAATCTAAAATACCCCACATTTATAAGACTGTTATTTGATTAATGATGGTCGGACCCACATATGTGGAGCTAGACACAATAAGGGTTAGCCACAGTAGTTGAATTTGCCGTTCACCTTCAAAATAAAAGTCTCTAATTGAAAGTGATGCAAATGAATGCAAATAGTGACAATAGAATAGATCATGCTAAACGAGGTTGGAATGTTGTTATATAAATTCAACAAAAGACGCTTAGTTAATTTTACAAAAATCTGTTGAAATCACTCTATGGATGCATTAGACTTTAGAATTGCATTGGGGCATACTTATTTCACTTGGGTACTGAGCAGACGGATATCTCATTTCATTGATCCCAAGTCCTTAGGTAAGGTATTTTTCTTAAAACTGTATTGTTGGTTAAGGCCTTGTAAGTAAGCATTTCACTGTACGGTCTACTATACCTGTTGTATTCAGTGCAAGTGACAAATACAATTTGATTTGAAGGCTGTACAGTGTAATATGAATGTCAATACGCACAATAGGCTGATTGGGGAGGGGATTTCCCACAGTCACGGTCCTGCAATAAGAGCTACAATGCTAATATTTGTGTAATCTCTTCCCAGTTGTGTTCTGTGGCTCTAACAGAGTAGACTGATACCCCAATGCTCCACATTCCAACACTCCAACCTTGTTTACCATTATCTAGTCTAAATATGGCATGATTGCACCAATTGTAAACCATTAGCGTCACTTTCAAAGAGGCAGTTTTATTTTGAGGGCGAACCGCAAATTCCACTCTTGTGGCTAGTCCATATTGCTTCAGAACACATAACCTGGTCCGTCAAACCTCACTAGCCAGATGAAGCTAGCTGGCTGCTTATAATGTTAGCTTTGGGCAACAAGGTTAAGTAGCTGCCCAGCAAGTTATTTTCATGAACTGCAGTTCGATTTCAATAGGAGAACAACAAGTGGCTACCCAGCTAATACTTACTCACCTAAATCGTTGCTAAGAATTTCTACTGGTCGTGGTTTTCAGGCTGGTTGCATTAGTGCTAGCTAGGATGGTACCAAGCTAAAGTTTCTAATAACATCTGTATCAAAGATATTTGCAAACATTTTTGATCCTGCTCTTATTTCAAACGATCACACAGACGTTTTCCCATTCGGTCTAACAAATAATGCCTTGTTACCAACGCGGTATTGTAAACACAACGTGCAAATTCAGCACAAACAACATTCTATAATATAATTTTAGTTATTTGCCGTGTCAAATGAAAAGCTTATTTGATGAGTCAAATAGTAATATTTGACGTGTACCTTTGTTGACACGCAAAGACCCAAACGTCATTTCATTGTTGGCTTACTGTCAGTGGCACTACACATGGGGATGTTGAGTGATGTCATTCTGTCCCACAAAAATCTACGATTTCAAGGAATTATGTGTTTGGTATCTAAACTCTTCAGGCTTTTGATGAGCAAAAATTATATGTGTGGTTTATTTATCACTCTCCCTCATTTGTCTGTTTTTTCCCCCTCTCTTTCCCTCGCTCCCTCTCTCAACCTTTCTGTAATTCTTCATGGTGTGTGTGTGACCAGAGGGGGATAGAGGGATAAGCGTTTTATTTAAAAAAATGCCTCACAAAGCAGAGGAAAACACTCCTCTCCAGCGGTGAAGTGTTCTCTAGCATCTCATGAGAGGACTAAATCCATTAATTGCCCAGGCAGGGTGTGGCCACATCTCCACTCCACTCCCTCCAATTCCATTTTTCCACAGTAACTCGCAGCGCCACCAGTTCCGACTGGGCGCGTTTCAGCATTCACACAGAGAGCCTCTACGCCAAATTTTATTTTTTTTAAAGATAAAAACATATAACCCCAACCCAATGTGACAACGTGATAATGGTTGCCGGATAATACGAAACAATGGGAGAGAGAGAGGAACCAGGCTAGCAGCACTTAGCGTGTCATTTGCAGCCCACTCAGTGTAACCTTGTCTGGCTGAAGGGAAGTGGATGGGACAAGGGGGCTCCACTGAAGACTGTTAGAATCCAGCTGCTTCCAGCCGCAATGACCACCATTCCACTGAGACTAGAGGGGTATCCTACGATGCAAGCTAGATCTACTCAGGGTTTTCTAAAGCTAATCAGCTTCAGTTAGCTTCACATTCCAGCTCAGGCTTTATCCGTATTACGACGGTGGATGTTGTTTGTCCACCTGCTGCTAACTCTAACAGGCTTGTAACTGCGTGTGCATGTCAGTCGAACACTAGTCGAAATAAGAATTAAATAAGAATAAATCAAAATTTGTTCTTTAACTGACTTATATTTACTTTTGATAAATACAATATATTTAATCAGTCGTCTTCCTCAAATGGAGGGGATGATGATGCAATCTTTGCAAGAGGAAGGGAATCTGATTCCATTGGTGCTCAATTCGTGGCTCGGTCATTTCAATCAGGGTAAGTGGAGTTCGCAGTGAGTTAGCCTGCACCGGAGAAGGTTACCTCTGAAGGAGCCATAGAAATGTACTCGGCTAAAAGGTGAGCAACTTTTGTATGACCGGTTATCATGAGTTGAACTCAGAGTTAACCAAAGTTACCTTGTGTGAGTGAGAAAATGTGTGAGTGAGAGTCTGTGTGTGATAATAACAATAACAGTGGTACTAAGGGGGGGGGGGGGGGGGGGGGGTATGAGGGAGAGGCTAGTGTGCTGCAGTGGGATTCAAATGTCCAATAGTTGTCAGTTGTCAGTTGAAGGTTAGTGGTATTGAGGGAGGATGAGCGGATACAAGCTTTACACTGTGAAACAGGGTTCCTCAAGGGTTCTTTGGGAAGGGTGATGTTCTATGTGGAACCATAATGACTCAAAGAACCCTTTTAAGCTCTTCAATGGTTCTTTACAGTTCACAAAATGGTTATTTGCTCTTTTAGTGATCATTTAATTGTCCAGTT